>NC_071355.1:101883448-102173448 GCF_943734655.1 Sabethes cyaneus
ACCGTATATGGGTGTTGAGAATTAAGGCAAATTCTTCAACTACAGCTTAATCAACGTATAGTCACAATCATAAATTCGATGATACTAGGAACGAATTGAATCGCCCAGTTAGCTTCGAGGTACGATGCTGATCTAACAAGCCAGTTGTGTTCGAATCTCGGCTAGCCGGTTTTTGTTAGAATCAGTAGGATGGTTGCACTGACCCCGTAATATTCCTGTACTCTAACAGCCGGCTGCGAAGTCTGTCGATAAAGAAGGATAATGTCTAGTGACGGTTAATGCTCAAGACTTTGCTTTGCTTTGCTAGGGACGAATTCTATGACAGGTTCGAAAGGATTTATGGGGTGCGCACGACTTGAAAATTCAAGACTCTATCTCCCAGATCGATCCTGTTTAACGGTCAATACTTTTTAAAAGTCACAATATACAGTCTTTTTTTAGCGACTTTGACCACTATCTCGTCGTAAGATCCACGCAGATCCACTCCACGTTGCAGTGGAGTACACCAGAAAGCTTGATCAACGAATCGCAGAACAGCATGACGAAAGGGAATAAGACGTAAGTAGGCTGTGGAGGATCCGCCATGGTGCCAACAACTACGAGGGCAGTGATAGGCACGACGTGGGGAAGACAATCTCCCTTATTCTGCGAGTCACGTGACTCAATACGACAATTGTCACTCGCCGTAACCGTGTCAACCGTGTCACCTAAGTAACAACCCCGTGCCACCTAAGTGACAAACCGTGTAACCTAGGTGACAAAGCGAGTCACCTAGGTGACAATTGTCACCTCATTCGCGATGACTCCAAATTAGTTACGTCACTCGCCTCGTAGAATAAGGATGAATGTAACAGCTTGTTTGAAGCTGTAAAGAACCAGGCCAAGAGTCGCATGCTCACTGCGAATCACGTCAGAACAGAGAAAAATGTAAGCTTTCTGCGTAGTACGTAACCAGCTGAACCAGTCCCGAAGGTTGCCAACTCGCATAAACGCAAATTCTACAGAACGTTAATGCTCCCGGTAACCCTTAACGGACATGAATCATGGACAGTTGGACACTGAGGGAAGATGATCAATGCTTGGCGCTTCTGAGTGTAAAATTCTGCAATTGGTGAAAACGCTGTGGATCGCGTGTAAATAACATGTATCCCTGTATCCCGGTTTGTGCTCTTGATGTCTGCACCGTGAAGTGCTTGAGGCCTGCCATTGCCGATTTCGAGCACTACAGCGAGTGAAGTCTGACAATTGTACGGCGCAAAACAAATAAGAAATTTACGGCAAACTAAAAGATAATCGAATCGCCACTAGACATTTTACACGAAAATTGATTTGATTCCAAAGTTGATCGACAATATTGCCGGGTAAACAAAATTTCCCTGATTGAATTTCGAAATTCCCTGATATTCCCTGATTTCCCTGATCCAAAAATGAATTCCCTGATATTCCCTGATTTTCCAGGTTTTTCCAGGAAATCGACACCCTGGTGAGGCCTGCCATTGCCAATTTCGAGCACTACAGCGAGTGAAGTCTGACAATTGTACGGCGCAAAACAAATAAAAAATTTACGGCAAACTGAAAGATAATCGAATCGCCACTAGATATGTACCAAGTTTTAATTCAACCGATCAATCTCCCAAGTAGCACACTTTAGGTCCATTTAGTTGCAGCAACCGGATTACGACTGAAATCAGTCATATTTCGGTTACCACAACAACTCTGTAACAACCGTGCTAGTAGGGCTGCGTATATTTTACACGAAAATTGATTTGATTCCAAAGTTGATCAACAATATTGCCGGGTAAACAAAATTTCCCTGATTGAATTTTGAAATTCCCTGATTTCCCTGATTCAAAAATGAATTCCCTGATATTCCCTGATTTTCCAGGTTTTTTCAGAAAATCGACACCCTGGATCGAAGAATGAAATAGTCACTGCTTGCAAGTGCGAACTAAATCAAACCACCAAAACAATAACAAAGAGCAGGGCGGCCAATTCCTACAAGTTTTAACATATTTAGGGTTGCCAGTTGTTCAAATTAAAAACTAACCCCGTTAGTTTGCATGAGCAATTGTTCAAACGAACGGGGGTCCACTGTAGCAGTAGCAAGAGAATTCGTAGGGCAGTATCAGGCGGGCTTTATGGGGGCCCGTGCTACTACGGATCAAATTTTTACTCCCCGACAAATCCTGCAGAAACTTCGGGGAGAACGTCCAAATACGCAACTAAAAGTTTCTTATCGAACCGAGACGCTGTTCGAGAGCAAATATGACCACGGCTCGACCAATATGAAGTTAATGTTAGCCACTAAGTGCACTGGAGTGTTAAATTCGTACGATTATAAAAAATATTTTGAGCGGGTGATTTCAGAAAATTATGACCACAAAAGTTTGAATTCGTTCAATTATGTTCGGCAAAACTAAACAATGTTTACATTTTTACACTCGAACAGCATGGATGTTTCCATAGTAACTCCATCAGAGCAAACCCGACGTACCTGCTATGAATGTATGTCAAAAGACTGTGCCCACTTGTGCCCAATACCCGCCAGTATCGCTCGTGGAAAGCTGGATAGAGGTCAGTAGACCTAGAAAAATAAATAAATCTAGACAGATTTCTGTTGAGGGCTGCATCCTCATCCTCGCAATGGCCTGCGGCTGTCTCACTCTTAATCATCTAGTGTTACTAAAGGTAGTTTTTGGTGGTATTGTTATTGACTAATGTCTTATGGAGTCTTAAATTTCTCGAATTGGATTAGTTTCTGAGTTACGCAAAACACCTGTTTTATTTGTATGAGAGCCCCCTCTTCCAGAAGGGGAGTGGTCTCAAACCACCATAGAAAAGTCTTGCCTCCAAATGTTCGTATATGCCAAATATGGTTCTATTTGCTTGATTAGTTCTTGAGTTATGTGGAAATTTGTGTTGCATTTGTATGGGAGCCCCCCTCTTAAAAGGGTAGGGGTCTTAATTCACCATAGAAAAAATTCTTGCCTCCAAAAACACTCACATGTAAAATTTGGTTCCATTTACTAGGTTAGTTCGCGATTTACGAGGAAATTTGTATTTTATTTGTACCCCTCTTAGAGGGAGAGGGGTCTCAATTCACCAATGAAATAATCATGTCTCGTTAAACCCTCACGTTCCAAACTTGGTTCCATTTACTTGATTAGTTCTCCAGATATGACGGAATTTGTATTAGGTCCCCTCCCCCCTCCTAAAGAGGGGAGTGGTCTCAATTCATCATACCAACAATTCTTGCCCGCAAAAACCCCCACATGCGATATGCGGAAATTTCTATTTCATTTGTATGGGAGCTCCCCCTCCTAAGGAATGGCCGGGGGGTCCTAATTCATCATAGAAAAAAAATTGCCTCCAAAAACCCTCACATGCCAAATTTGGTTGGAAGTATTTTTGCTTATAAAAGTTAAGTGACACTCCGGACCATTGGGGATGAACTTATGGCATTAACCACAGTTAGGCTACAATAGGCTTAAGCAGCTTATTTCCCTCTCTGAAAATAGAAAGAAACACTATCTACCTAACTACTAAAGATATGTTGACTGGACATGGATTATTTGCTTAGATGAATAACAATGATCATAATTATAAGGAATAATAAAATGTTGGTAGAAATGCAAATAGATAGGAATAGGAAAAGCAAATAGATAACCGGTGAAGTTGAAAACGATCTCACCGGTATTTAATTCTTCGTCATTAATCTGCCGTCATCCGAGGCCGTGAATATGTCCTGCACAACATTATCACCAGCAGCTTCGTCGACAGGTTTCCCACCGTGATCTGTAGGTTGTCTGCAATAGCGGATTCCATAAGAGAAGCTGATACAGCAGCCAATGACGAAAGCCTCTTCGATGCTAATTGGCCTAACGATTTTCATCCATAACTGGAAGGGCGTGATGAGGCTCCGTAACTAAGTACGACAGGTCGGAAAAAAAATCAGGATTCTGAGACTGTCGAGTGGCATCCGCTGTTGGCAATGGAAACAATTTGCACTTCAATAATTATTCCTTATTATTACGTGGAATACTCGATCAGTACCTTTTTCCGTATCGGCTACCGCTGGCACAGTCGTAAAAAATACACAATTGCACTCGACTTGCCTAAATTTTTCCATTTTTGCACAAAAAACATAAACACACGAAAAACCACAGCGAACCAGCTACAAATTTTTGCGAAAAAAAACTGATAGCGGAAAAATCAATTTTGAGTAGTTTTTGCACAGTGACAACATTCAATTCTACTCATTTTTTGACAGCTCCATACAACGGTTTAATAATGAGTAGTTTCAACTCAGACACTGAGTAGCCCTGTCTAAGCGTGCATTCAATCGAACATGAGGCTTGTCAAAACACCGATTAGAGAGCCTTAAAAGAGTAACGACTAGAGAGCCTGTTATAGATAGAGAGCCGCTTTCTCAAATCAAGAATAATTTTTAAGCAGATTTTTCTAACTTTTTAGCATCTTTATATGAATTATTCAAAATAAAAGCTTCAGAGAAAGATTTCTTGAGTATGTTATTATTATATATAGCCAATGTTGTAGAAATTCATCGAATCGAGTATTCATGAAGCTTTCAATAACGGCAGTACTCGAGCAAGTGAATGTAGTGGTTTGCGTCTTGAGTGAAGCTTTGCGTGCATACATTGGGTAACGCACGAATTCTTCAACTTAATTCCCGAACTTACACGAATCCACGCATACAAGTTCGGCTTATGTACGAATCACCAGTAATCTCCGATGCTTGCCCGTAATAAAGTTTGCCGTTCATTCGCGATTCTTCGCTTTATGTCCCATGTAGGTATACGTTCATTAATATTCGCAGTGAACCATTCGCGATGAATATGGCGAATTGTGGTACATACTGGAGCGGCATGGCTCGACAAGAAACGCTAAAGTTAATCATTTTCATCGTCTAATTAATGACAAGCAGCGTTGCGATTTTTTAATTTCAATTTGAAAATTCCAATTTCTAATTTAAAATTGGCCATAGCATATCAATCGAAAAAGAAAACAGCACGCTTTACCCGTAATAATTATTTTTAGGTGCTTCGCATCTAAATTAATTTTGTAGTGAGGTGCGGAATTCATGCATTAGTTTCAGAAAGCGAGAATGTTAGTATAATATTAGGATGGAATTAGTCGTCATCGATTCTGCAAATTTAAAAACCAAAATTAAAGCAATAATTTTGGTCACGAAAATATATTTGCTGTGTTCAGATTGGCAAGAAGAATGCAGTGAATATATTTTTATAAACAGTACGACGCTTTTAGGACCAACAACTGCTTTTGAAATTGGGCTCTCCGACGAAAAGTTAATGACTGCTAGTTTCCCGTTAACATTAAAATATTAACATGCGTCATATTTCTTTTAACATGCATCATGTAACTTTTAATATGCGTCGTGTAACATCTAATATGTGTTATGTAACTTTTAACTTTTAAAAGGGTACATATTTGTTATATGTTACATACTCCTTAGGTGCGATACAGCATACTATTAGTACTACTTACATGTTGCATGTTACAACTTACATGTTAGATATCAATTAAAATTATACAATAATTTCTCAGCTTTTCATTTTAGAAATTCAATATCAACAGCGTCTTAATGATATTGATATTAAATGTCAATCATTGCCGATTACAATACACAGCGCTGCTTTGTGCGAAAAAGGGTTGAGCTTATAAATACAAAAGCAAAAGTCGCGTCCCAGGTCGTTTGCACCCTTGGGCTGTGAACCATTTCGCGAAATTTTTAACTTTTTGGTTAAAATTTGACAGTACGATGGTTTTTCGAAAATAACCCTGGTCAGGAGCATGGTTAGTTTTAACCAACCCAATAGAAAATTTTGACAGATGCTGTTTTACGCATCTATCGACGAAATAGGATGCCGAAGAAATCAACCTATTAATCAACCGACTTCGTCGGATCGCGTTGGGTGGTTGTCTCCGTCACCCGACGCATTGGTATATTTAATCTGTTACCGTCGGGTAACGATTAAATCAGATAATGATCGGTTTACTCTGTACAGAATGATGTTTTGACAGCTAAGTCTGATTGATTTTTGAACAAGGCCAGTTTACTTCTAATTTACTTGTTCTTTATTTGAATAGCTAGGTAAGTATCCTTTACATAAAGACAGCTGCATTGAATTTGTAAGTTATTATCGCTATTTTAGTTGGAATTTCGCACTGAAAATTATCGTGCGACTATTTTTTCCTATCGAATTGTGGAGCCACACAACGGAGATGGAGGTTAGGTCCAGTAACAAGCTGCTCTTGACTCGGTTTATATCTTCCTTAAAGGAACTCCGTCCGGATCCCAAGTAGCACACGTTGTCACAATTGAGTCGCAGCGGCTGATATGCGACAAATTTAAATGTAAAACTTCGGTTACAGTAACCTAAAATATAACAGTTGTGTAACCGAAATAGCGCAACTTATGTAACTAAATCTGGTTGCATTAACAGTTACTCAATAACCAATATGTAACATGTATAGTTACAAAATGGTTACTATTGAAGTTACACATAAACTGTAAATTGACTTTCAATTGGGTATTTTAATTTTCCCAAAAAAGTTGCTTTTTTTGCCTCATTTGATAGCCCGTCGTTTTCTGAATCTAACAGTTCTCTTTTTATTTCAATTAAGTGAATATTTGATGAAAAAAATAATAAAAATCAAAAATAGAATGATTTGCTGGTTGACAGATATCAACCAAACCGATTGATTGAAATGATGTCAGAAGTTCTCTTCCTCTCTTCTATCTTTCTGATAGAGCTTTTCATTTTGACCGAGCTTTTGACAGCTCCCATATGAAACCTGTATCGGCTGATGACCATAGTTTATCTATCCACTGTGTTGTCTAAGGCGAGCTGAGAAGAAAAATGGTTTACTTATAAGCTATCGTCTTATCCTAAAAAAAATTTTTAAATGAAAAAAAATGCTTTTTTTATTACTTTCACTCGTCAAATTTGAAAAAGTCTTCATGTGACTTTACAGTGACATCATATATTATCATAATATGTGAGAATTTAAATACCGCTAAAATACCCAATTGGTGGCAAATTAGTTATCTTGTAACTTTTATTGCATAGCGAAAATGTAGCAGGTTTATTATTTCAATCTATGGCTGTCAACGTCAAGCAGTAAATTTAACTGTTGAATATAGAAGAGTGTATAAATTATTATTTTAACACAAATTTTAATGCAGTTTCAAATTTATGGTGAAATGCATGATTCTAGCTTTGAAAAATTCACGCGCTCTTATTTAATATAGCTTTTCGTTACTTACTTCTTTGAAAAATTGATGTTTTGTAAATCAAATATAAAAATTTTAATTTTAATTTTTTGATTTTTTAAATTTATTCTTAGCAATAATGAATTAGTGGAGCATTCACCTAGAAACCATTAAAAATCAAGTTGTTTTCGCTATCACTTCTATCACAGTAAAATTCATAGCCATTTTGCCTTTGGTTCTAACTACTACACCATCGTCCTTGAAGTTTTGTATCGTTTTCGGCATATTGCATGAAATGATTTTAAGCAGCCATTGTTCATTGTTCACATTGTTGATATCGGGAAAAGGTATTTTTTAGTGATTGTTGTGAAAAGAAAGTGTTAATTTAATATCAAAGAATAGTTTCAGTTTGAATAAAACAGTTACCACCAGTGTTAATCATAGAAGGTTACATTTCAGTTACATTCTAGTTGTACGTAATCTTAGCCTTCGACCTGGTTACGGTATCGGTTATACGGTAACCAATATTAAATCTGTTGTAGTCACTTATTTCTTATGTCGTCATTTCTAAGTTACACTGTAACCTATTTTCATTGCCGGTTTCGTTTCGATGTAACTTGATCGTTTTGACGTTTGAGAATAATCATCATTTGTTTACTTAATACCAATGTCTGGGCGGAGAAGATTCCAAGTACCATCAATTAAGTGAATAAACGCATTTACAAGAGCATTTCACAACCCGTGTACCAATTGTTTATCTTTACCATTAGCAATATTCTTCAGGTCTAGTTTTTCCTTAATCCGTTGTGTTTACAAGGAACAGTGAACAAATTGTTGCGAAAATGTTACTAGCCGACTTTTTTTGACTTCGTAACTGCTCGTAACGGAAAATTAACTGTTTTGCGACCAGCAAGTGACAGTTTGGAAAAAGGTTTCATTTGTGTCACTTGATAACTATTTGGTAACTCGTAACTGAAAGGTGACTGTTTTGCGACGACCAAGTTGTTGACAGTTCGAAAAAAAGGTTTCAATTTGGTCATTTGGTAACTACCTGGTAACTTTTTGAGATTTTTGTCACTAGAAAACTAAAAAGTAACTATTTTTAATTTTATGTAACCTAACTCGTTACAAGTATCCTAAATGTAACTGCTGTGGAACTTTTTTGTATTTTTTTATTTTTATGATTAGTTACAAGTGCTACTTGGGATCTGCGTCGCCGTCAATGAGGCATGGAATCGAAAAGGTACTGCGACAAGTTCATCTCCTTTGTCACGATGGGAACGGATTGGTTCTGCGGAGGAAATTGATCGATTGGCTTCATGAAGGATGAGCAGGTTAGTGAAATTAAACTATAGGAGTCAATATAAGTGTTCGTGTATGTTCCGCAGAAGAGAGAAATTTCTTCAATGAACAGCTTTTTTCGATTCCAATTAATTACCTTCTGATCGTTACAGGTTGTCATCGCGCCGACGTCGCTCGTGCTATTTCAAGCAGTCTTCTTCGTTCAACTCGGTCTTGGGCCGCTGGTCGCCAATTCTCAGAAGTCGAAAGTCTCTTTTAAACTGGTCGAGCGATCCCGCACGGTGGGCATCTCTGTTCCTGAGGCAGGAGGAATTGTTGAAGAGGGCCACTTTCAGGGCATTATTAGGAGCATTTTTATTAGAATTAGGTTTGGTTCTATAGACTTCAATATAATGCTCAAATTGATCCACCTATTTTGTCTGTATTGATAAATTTTATGTCCCGAATAATCGACCTATTTCGTATGATTTACGTATTTCGTCATCTGATTCCTCCACCGATTTGATCGGCTTTGGTAGGCAAGTTAACTACATACACCAATTAATCCACATATTTCGTCGGTATATTGACAAATTTTATCTCCCGATTAGTCAACCTATTTCGTTTGGTTCCATCAGACACCTTTATTTCATCACCCGACTAAACAGCCAATTTAGTTGGTTTTAGTCGATCGATTAAACATACCGACGAATCGGTAGATCGCCCTGTTAAACTCCCATAAGCGTCGTTGCAACAATCGGCCGATTCATCGGGTCCAAAATCGGGCGATTCAGCCGACGCGAACCTACTAAATCGGGGGAAAAGTAGGGGGGATTTTTTATCGGGAAGTTCTGAGAGCCAATGAGATATGCACAGGTGAGGAAGAGAGCTTCGATGTGTTTCACTGATTTTTCGTTGCATTTTTTTACATTGGTATGGATGCTTATCGCATAATAAATTTGTTCAAACAACCCGGGTTGAAATGAGATGAATTTGATCTATCAAATAAAAGCAATTGAACATCAAAAATTCATCCGATTTTAACTCGGACAGAATAAATAATATTTTCATCCTCACCTCATATGCTCTCATTGAGCAAAAAAAACTATCAATCCGTCAAATTAGAGTTACTATATACAGAGTGGCGACAATGTCAAAATTGGAATGATAATTATCTGTCAGTGTCATTCCAATCGAGCAGACGACCTATCCAACGCGTATGCAGGAAAGAGAAAGAAAAACCTTGGAAAAGCCGCATTGCATACATTTGGGATGACTTGTCGCCACTCTGTATATAGTCACTCTACGTCAAATATGAAATGGTTCACATTCTGAACTGATTTTAACCACTCAAGGAGAAATAACCATCGAATTGTCAAATTTTAACCAAAAAGTTAAAAATTTCGCGAAATGGTTCACAGCCTTGGTATATATATGTTACCGTTTTACGACAACTCAAATTATACGCGACAAGGACATGGAGGGCGAAACTTTCGGACAGAAAATTGAAAACACAACCGTCGTGTTCAACCTTCAACGTGTCTTATTGTTATAACTTGTTTGATATACAGTGATGCCAATTTTATTTTGTTGAAAAGTTCAATGTATTTTGTGTTAAGGTTTTACTCTGCAAATTCATGTAATCGTTCATTCTCCCCCCGTTGAGTCCTCGGGCTCAACCGAAGGTAGTACTGCAATTTTAGTGACTGCACGTTTGTATTCGCCTGTTACGGTCTTCACTGTCACGACTCTCACTGCTCCATCCTTACCAGTATGCATCGCAACAATTCGTCCGCGGCGCCAATGCTGCGGTGGTAAATTTTCGTCGAGCAACAATACCAATGCACCGATTTTGTAGTCTACAACACCATTATGCCACTTCTGCCTAGTTTGTAAATGATGGAGATACTCCTTCGACCACCTTTGCCACAAATGTTGCCTCATTTGCTGAATATGCTGCCATCTAGTCAATTGGGTATTTTAATTTTTCCAAAAAAGTTGCTTTTTTACCTCATTTGATAGCCCGTCGTTTTTTGAATCTAACAGTTCTTTTTTTATTTCAATTGGGTCAATATTTGATGAAAAAATTAATAAAAATCAAAAATAGAATGATTTGCTGTTTGACAGATATCAGCCAAGCCGATTGATTGAAATGATGTCAGAAGGTCTCTTCCTCTCTTCTATCTTTCTGATAGAGCTTTTCATTTTGACCGAGCTTTTGACAGCTCCCATATGAAACTATTGTATCGTCTGATGACCATAGTTTATCTACCCACTGTGTTGTCTAAGGCGAGTTGAGAAGAAAAATGGTTTACTTATAAGCTATCGTCTAATTCCAAAAAATTTTTTTTGATGAAAAAAATGCTTTTTTTTATTGCTTTCACTCGTCAAATTTGGAAAAGTCTTCATGTGACTTTACAGTGACATCATATCTTATCATAATATGCGAGAATTTAAATACCGCTAAAATACCCAATTGTCCTACCTTCTTTGCTGTGTATTATGGTTCCGGAAGGGCCACAGCTGAGCGGCCAATGAGAAACTGCGACGGGCTTAATACGGCAGTGTCGTTTGGATCATCGGATAATGGGCACAAGGGGCGAGAGTTTAGTATAGCTTCAGTTTGTGCTAGAAACGTACTCAATTCTTCAAACGTTAATCTTATATCGCCGACAACATGTTTGAAGTGAAATTTCATCGATTTAACACCTGCTTCCCAAATTCCCCCGAAGTGGGGACTTCTGGGGGGAATGCAATGCCATCGTATACCTTTGGCAGAGCAGAACTCAGCCAATTCCTGCTGATGCTGTTCGTCCTCGAAAAGTCTTCTTAAAGCGGCTAGCTCATGGTTCGCACCTACGAAAGATGTTCCATTATCGGAATATACGTCATTCGGAAGCCCACGTCGACCTATGAAGCGTTGGAATGCAGCTATGAAATTTTCCGTTGTCAAGTTCGACACCAACTCTAGGTGTATTGCCTTTACTACCATACATACAAAGACAAGGACTTGTATGACTTGGGACTTCTACTACTCAATCGCATCATGAAAGGTCCTGCGTAATCAACACCCACTCTTCCAAATACAGGTGCCGGATTAACTCGAGATTCCGGCAGATCACCCATAAATTGGCTTCTCAATACTGGTCGATGCTTAGCACAAATCTGACACAATGAAATTATTTTTTTGATCGTCGTTTTTACCCGTAAAGGCCAAAAGCGTTCTCTCACGATAGCAAGTAGTCCACTGGGGCCTACGTGGAAATAGTCTTCATGAAGTCTTCTAATAAGTATAATCGTCACATGATGTTTTTCCGGTAAGAGGATTTGATGTTTTCCATCATATGGAATAGCCGAATATTTTAGACGGCCTCCAACTCGAATCAAACCATCATCTGCTATAAACGGGGCGATATTACTTAAGTTGTGGCGTTTGCTAGGTGTGGACCGAAGACAGTTCATGATATCACCGAACACTTCTTGTTGTACAATACGTAGGATATGTCGTTCTGCTTCATCATTTCATCCGCTGTGATCAATGACTTTATTGAATGCTTGTCCTTCATGGTAATAAATCGTCGAACATATACCCAAGCTCGTAACAACTTACGGTAGTGACTCATCCTATTAAATTGCTCCTTTGGAATTGAAAGTACAGTTGCTACAAGCTTCTCTGGCTTAAGTTCTGGTATCGATAATTCATCCAATGGTTCGGGAGGGTCATCATCGACGTACTGTTGCCAAAGTAATGGAGATCCATTCCACCAAAGCTCATTTCGCAATAATTCCTCTGGAGCTTCACCCCGGGATATAACATCAGCCGGATTGTACTCCGATCGAACGTAATACCATTGACCGATTTTAGTTTTTTCCAATATCGCAGCTATACCACAGAGAACAGACATCCAAGCGAAAGGTCCCCACTTGGATAAAACTTATGTCAAATTAGTTGGGAAACTATAGTGATGGTGTCGCTAAAGGCGCATGAAATTCTACACTAAACTCACAACAGCTAGCTTCTGGCGCTGGCATAACGCATATAGTCCATATATACTAGCGCCAGAGGAGCCAAAGGTTGTCAGTGTGCAAATCAAATGAATCATTTAGTTGGGAAACTATAGTGGTGATGTCGCTAGCATATTAGGTGATTTTAATTTGAAATTTTATCCAAGAATCCCCGAAAAATTTGTTCCTGAATGGATGTCTGTTCTCTGTGGCTATACGATTAGCAACAAATACATTCAAATTTCTCAAAGGTTTTTTAAGCCAACACAAAACGATTTGAGAATCGCACCACAATTTCACTTCATCGACCTGTACAGGAATTGATGTTGTCACCTTGTTCACTAATTCTGCGAGTAACTTGGCACCGATGAGTTCTAATCTTGGTATTGTAACGGGTTTCAAGGGTGCAACTCGCGATTTGCTAGTAACGAGCTGTACTGTCATTGTGCCGTCCCTTGCAATGCTCCTTATATAAACAACCGCTCCATAAGCCCGCAACGAAGCGTCCGAAAACCCATGTAGCTCAACTCTTACCGCATCTTCACATATAATCAATCGCTGTTTTCGGATTTGGTTTACACTGAGTAGCTGGTCTCGGAAGTGCCTCCAACTCTGTAGCAAAGTTTCTGGGAGAGCTTCATCCCAACTCAAACCTAAACGCCATATTTCTTGCATGATTAACTTTACCGAAGTAACAACTGGACCCAGAAATCCTAGAGGGTCAAATAATTTTCCAATATCCGATAAAACCATTTGCTTCGTTGAAGAAATACTGTCGCTATCTAACTTCAAGACATTAAATCCAAAGTAATCCTCGGTCGGATTCCAAATAAGTCCCAAAGTTTTAATTTGGGCATTGATTCCAGTATCGTCAAAGCTAACCTGTGTTTCGTGCAGATTTGCCGGTATCATGTTTAGTACATTAGGACTATTCGAGCAAAACTTATGTACTCCGAACCCGCCTTTTGCCAACAATGCGGAAAGCTGCTGGTAAATCGCAATGACCGATTCAGCAGACCGACTTCCGGTTAGGAAGTCGTCAATATAGCTATCGTTCTTTATAACCTCTGCTGCCAAAGGGTAATTTGACCCTTCATCCCTTGCTAGTTGCATTAGTGCCCGTGTATCGTGATACGGCGAACTTGCAACGCCATAGGTCACCGTTTGAAGTTCAAAGACCTGTTCTGAACCTTTTTTGTTCCACCACAAGATACGCTGGTATTGACAGTCTTCCTCGTACATTTGTATCTGTTGGTACATCTTTGAGATATCTGCAGTTAGAACCACCGCGTGAATACAAAACCGTAGTATTATACTTTGCAAATCACTTTGCACTGTGGGACCAACAGAGAGTGCATCATTCAAAGAAATTCCAGAAGTAGTTTTGGCCGATGCGTCAAAGACCACACGAGTCTTGGTAGTCGAACTAGAAGCCTTATAAACAGCATGATGTGGGATGAAGTAACCCTTCTTGTCTGTAATGGTTGCTTGCTTCATGTGCCCAAGTGATTGATACTCACTCATAAATTCTGTATACTGCAAACGTTTATCCGGATTTCTATTCAGCACTAACTTCAATTTTTCAAACCGTTTCTTTGCAAGTTCATAAGAATCACCAAGTTGATCCTTAAGCTCATTGAAAGGGAGCCGAACCTGATATCGTCCCTGTTTGTCCCGGGTGTGAGTTTTAATAAAGTGTTCTTCTACCGCTGATTCAGTTTCCGTGAGATTCTTGCATTGGGATGGTTTCAATTTCCCAAAATTTTAGCATTGTATGATTTAATTCGTCTTCCATATGATTGAATTGACACACACGACGAAGCAGCCATGAGTCGCCGTTGTGAATTGCTCCTCCGACTACCCAACCTACTGTTTTACCTGACTCACTGCGAATATGCGTATTATTGAAATAAAACGTAACCATACGTTTTATTCGTTTATAACGCATATGCAGTTAACCCTCTAACGGGCAACACCGTAAAAACGATGCGATCAAGCTAATGACTATTTTATCATGAAAGTACACACAAAAAAACCTTAAGTTCTGATTTTCATGCAAAAATAATTATCTGGAGGAGCGCCAGGTAAGAAAAAGTCCAATTTCTCTTTTTCTTTTTTCATGTCTAACGCTCTGCCCAGATGTTTTTTCAATTCAGATGTATTACAAAATTAAAATAATACATGAAATTTACTCATAGAAACATTTTTTAGGTCAATCATTTTGTTCTAGATGTCCTTTTCCTTCAAAAGTAAAAAAGGGAATATTCGCGCATTAATTATTTTCCGAATTTTTCGGAATTTTTGTTTTTGAAAGATGATAACTTTTGAATGCATGGTCAGAATGTTATGATATTAGTATCAAAATGTCAAGAAATCTGTTCTGAACGCATTTTGCGTATTGCCAATTAAAAACAAATTTTGCATGCGCCTCTGGAGCTTCAAAAGCAAAGGCCGTCTACAGACGGTCTTACCCGTTAGAGGGTTAATATCGATAACAAACTATTTTTTATAAGTTGTGCTTTTGTTATTGCATTTAATTTGTAAAAGGTTGCATAAATAACAATTCAGTTTCACAATACAATTATTGCGTACTACTGGCACATGAAATATAACGTTTAAGTACGTTATTTTTAGTGATCAAAATTAACGATATTTTCGATACAAGGGCGATATTTTTCGAAACCTTTCGAACCAACACGATACCGCGAATACAACGCATTTCGCAGTGAGTCAGGTAACACAGTAGTTCAGTCTCTGCCAATGTAACTGCAGAATGCTCAATTTTTATGCGACCTGATTTAATAAGGTCAAAGAAGATTTCGTTTCCAAGAATCAAATCAATCTCTCCAGGGGTATGGAACGCCGGATCAGCCAAGACTATGTTGGATGGCAATGACAAAGTATGCAGATCTATTTCTACAATTGGTAAACTTGTCGTTACTTTAAGAACCACCAGAAAATCTAACGTACACGTAGCGAAAGCATTGACTAGAGATTGAATCTCCGTAGAAAGCGAATATTTCACCTTGGTTTGAATATCATTGAGACCGCTGATTGGTAAGTCGATTTTTTCCAATTTAAGATTTAACTGCTTTGCCAGGCGTTCAGTTACAATGTGGCTGTCAGAACCCGAATCTAATAGAGCTCGTGATTTAATGGTAGTACCCCCCTTTCCGACTACCAAGACTACAGCCGTAGATAGCAAAACTTGCCGCTTAATTGTACCAGTTTTTACGCACAATGTGTTTGCACAAGATTGCACTGCAACACTGGATTCTTGAGCTTTCTGTATTTCTTGAGATGTTTGCTGGTGTGGTGAACTCAATTCGGCATGATAAGCTGTAGCTGTGTTCGAGGATTTACTAAAGTGCAATAAACTATTATGATTCCGACCACATCCTTGAACCTTACATCTTTTGTCTGACGGACAATCACTAACACGATGGGATTCCTTCAAGCAGTTGAAGCATAAATTAGATTTAACTACTACAGTCTTGCGCTCAACGACTTCTTGATTATGGAATTTGGGACACTGATATATTGCATGTTCAGATTTACAACACGGACAGGTTGCTCGTACAGTTTGCACGAAAGACTTTGAAACATTTTGCATTGGAACTTTACGGCTGAATCCTTGACCCTGCTTAGGATGAGTAGATGATTGCTGAGGGATTTGCTGCTGCAAGCGACTGGTTCGTAGTAAAACACGTCCACGTTCCCGTAAAAAATCTAAAAAACTACTGAAAGCGGGCAATTCACCACGCCCAAGTTCCAACTCCCACTGTTCCTGCGTTTCTTTATCTAGTTTCTTATACAAAATGTTTACGAGAATTAGCTCTGCAAGACCTTCTACCTTAAATCCGTGACTACTCAAAGCATCTGTATGTTTGGAACAGCTGTCAACAAGTTTAGTGATAGTCTTACCTCGATTCTCTCGGGTTACCTTACCGATTTCCAAAATTGCGTCGATGTGCGTGTCCACGATCAATCGTTTGTCTTCGTAGGCGTTTTCTAGAATCTTCCAGGCCTGATTGTAGTCGTTATTATTAATCACTTCTTGGTCAATTTTATCTCTTGCTTCACCAATCAGCGCATTTCGTAAGTGGAGAATTTTCATAGCAGCAGTTTCGTTCGGGTATTTACTCATTATGCTTTGGAAAAGGCTCTTAAAGCTGTACCAATTCTCAACACTACCGTCGAACGTTGGGAAGGGAGCATGTAGTTGTGGCGCAGCAGCATGAACTAAAACCTGCTGTGGAGCAGTCGATGTATTCATACTTTCCCGTTTGGACTCCGCTTCCAGAGTATTCGCTATTTTCATTTGTAATGTAACATATAACTGATCATGTACCTTTTCAAACCTTACATACTCCAATCGATTTATATCTCGTTGTTCCCTTGACGATAAAGTTAGCATTTCGGAGTATATTTTCTCGTATTCATCCGAACATCTGCGCACAGTATCCAAATGCAACCGAAGGAGATGTATATTCACATCATCTAATTCTACTGCCTCAGTGATCCGAAATAATTTGTCGATCAACATATCTCGGCGATCTGTACACTTCCAAATTCTTTTCCATTATTCTTCGATTTTCCGCAATCTGCTGTGCGATCTTCTGCTGTGCGACTGGTACGTGTGGGTTCCGAATTTCGTCTCCGGATAAAGCACTCAATATATTTCTTCGTGGTATCGATGGAACCACTCCACTTGGTGTGTCCAAATTTGACATTCGGTATCACTTTTTATTGCCTCTTCTTTGGCACAATTCTTCACAAATTGCTCACACGGTGAGGCTTATATATCACTGATTAGTAGCATGTTTCTTCGCCGCTGGGGCTATTAACTGCAAATCGGCTTGCGTTCACATATCTCGCATGGCGAGAAATAGCACTGTACATATCTCACTTGGTGAGACGAGCCATTTGAACACTAACACTTGTGTCATGGACACGTTTGCTCATACACTAATATCACAACATTCCAGTATTGCGACTCAGAAAATGTTTTCTGTTACGGGTTCGCTGTGGTGGTGAGATCTACACACAATTCAATACGGCTGCGAGCCGAAGAACAAAATGGCGATTTTCACTTTTCGTGGTGGCGTAGCCCAAGTGCTAGCCGTCGACGTTGCTCAACACAAAGCACAATCGAATTCACATGTATCACTTTTAACACGACGCGAAATCAACTCCATGTCCCATATCCGACTCGATGGGACCAAAAAATGTTACCGTTTTACGACAACTCAAATTATACGCGACAAGGACATGGAGGGCGAAACTTTCGGACAGAAAATTGAAAACACAACCGTCGTGTTCAACGTGTCTTATTGTTATAACTTGTTTGATATACAGTGATGCCAATTTTAATTTGTTGAAAAGTTCAATGTATTTTGTGTTAAGGTTTTACTCTGCAAATTCATGTAATCGTTCAATATATAGGGTAACCAACGTATTTTGGACCCCCTCAGCAGCTGTACATAATTTAGACACTTACAGCAAAATCAAATGCAAGTGTCCAAATTATGTACATCTGCTGATGGGGTCCAAAATAGGTTGGTTACCCTATATCACTATCTGATCAATCGATATTATTGATCACATCAACCAGACCAATTTTGTCTTTTTTGTTAATCGCTACTAAAACATATCATTGCAAAAAACGAGCGCTAGTCAATCAAAAAAGTTTGATGCCAAAAATGGCTGCTTCCAAAACTGGAAACGCACGGAAAATTCCAAATCACCGTAGGAGTCTAAAATTATTTATGCGCTAAAAATTCCGATTCGTTTCCACAAATTACATAATTAGAAATTGCTTTAGAAATAGAATAAAATTTATTTACATTTAAGTTAGAAAAAATAGCCAACTAACCACCCAGGTAACCAATAAGCATTTCCAATGCAATTTAAAAGCAAGCCAACAAGCGTTTAAGTTGCCTTAAATGCTACTTAAATGCTATTTTGGCAAAATATGCGACTACTTTACTGCTACTGTTTTACCTGACTCACTGCGAATATGCGTGTTATTGAAATAAAACGTCACCATGCGTTTTATTCGTTTATAACGCATATGCAGCTAATATCGATAACAACCGATTTTTTATAAGTTGTGCTTTTGTTATTGCATTTAACTTGTAAAAAGTTGCATAAATAACAATTCAGTTTCACAATACAATTATTGCATACTACTAGTACTTGCAATATAACGTTTAAGTACGTTATTTCTAGTGATCAAAATCAACGATATTTTCGATACAAGGGCGATATTTTTCGAAACCTTTCGAACCAACACGATACCGCGAATACAACGCTATGCGCAGTGAGTCAGGTAACACAGTAGCCCTCTTATAGTGCTAACAATGCTTATTTGCAGCTAGTTACCAACAAGAAGAATTTAAATAGAATTGTGGATGCCAATTTACAACACTTATGCAGTCAAAAAGCTGATAAACAACAACCTGCAGTATAAAACGCCAGGGATGCTAATAAACGACTGATTTACTGCTTATTTTAATGCTTATTGGTTACCTGGGCATACGCGCGGCCGAGTAAGCTGGCACGCAACGAGCATATTTTGTTATTCTTCACGAATGCCTCACAACGAATGATATACCTGCTCTTCATAGCGCATCTTCGCCGGTTATTCGTCAACCAACTCATGCAGTAACACTTGCTTCGAAAAGTGATCGAATGATGTGGCTAAAAGTAAAGCAAGATTCAACGAATGAATGCATGCAAGTGACCTATCGAAAGACAACCATTCGTTCAGTGCTTATTTACGAGCTTGACAGATTGCGTTCAATGAACATTAGTGTGTGCAATATTCCTGGCATAACTAATATCGTTTATATTCATGAATATATTCACCGATCTGCAACCTTGTATGTAGCATCGAGAAACTCGAAATCTTTAATTTAAATCGCTGGTTCTCAAAAGAATTAGCGATAACAGACAACAGCAGCATAACTATTTACGGTACGACCATTAACTGTGGTAAAATTATCATAAAAAGGAATTACATATCCAGATTTTATAAAAGTTATTTATTCCAAATGATTGTTGATCACAGAATAATCTGTGCGTGCGGCAACACTGACATACGCAGCTGCATTGTTGCTAGATTATTTGTTTCAGATGGCGACTCTCTATAAGGCTCTCTATTCTCGATTAATCGAACTAATCGATTATTTTGGCGGATAATCGGATTAATTTTTAATCGATTGCTTAATGTTCCGATTATTAGATAATCGATTAACTGGCCGATCGATTATGCCGGATTATTTAAAATTTGATTGTTTGAACATTTTTAACAAATTTAATTATTACAGTGGCAGGCTCTTACCTTCTAAATTAACCACACGCAATCAGCTAGTTCTTTGGTTTCGAGGTACGATGCTGATCTAAGAAACCAGTGGTCGTAAGTTCAAATCTCAACTAGGTGATGCTCCTAGATACAGTCAGTAGGATTGTTGCAATAGCCCCGTAACTATCTTGTACTCTAATAGCTGGCTGTGAAGTCTGTCGATAAAGATGGGTCAAATCTTAGAAAGGATATTTAACTCCAAGGCTTTGCTTTTAATCATCCAGTTTGCACGCAGTAGGCCGGTTTAAATACCACGCTGAAGCCTAAAAACCAAACTAAACTTAATCTGGATATTAGCCGTGCCACCGTCAAAAGATAATTCGAAATTTATCAGTCTGTCAGACACGGAATTTTGTAAGGATTTTTTTTAAAACTGGGTAATATCCTTCGTCTTTTTCTATACAAAAACCAAAAAATCTCGATTTCTATGTAACTAGCCTAAGTCTGACTGCACATTCCAAAACAATCGTGGACAGTACTACGGGACGCAATGCTATTTTTGGGTGTCGGGGACTGTAACGAGGTTACAAAATAAATAAGATAACAAACCCTAGTGTCCAATCCTACACACAACTTTCAGTAAAAGCCTGTTCGCGTTACCTGCCGTTATCCCCGAAAAAAGGTTAGGGTACCGCGACAGTAAACAACTAATGCCCACCGGATGGAACCTGGCGAAACTAGCCGAAGCTGAATCATCGGTCTCGTCGTAAAGTCCTGTGCTTGACAGGCAAATCAGTCTGGGGAATGAGCGATTTTAAAGACAACCACCTAAGAGACGACACGCAAGATTGGAAAGAGCTAGAAGTTAGAAGACGCAAAGTGATACATGAGAAGACGAAAAGTGAAGTAAACTAGTATTCGGAAAAGATACAATAAGTAGAAGTAAAGTGTAAAAAACACGGATAGAAAATATAGGCGCTAAAGCGAGGTTAGATTACCAAGTGGAACGAAGCAAAAGACCACCAGCACCCTCCTTCAAACGGAGGTCTTCTCTTAGGGCGAGCTACCATCCGGGACTCTATACACCATCGATCGTAGGAACCGATCGCCGAAGAGCCAACCGTATGCTATACCCACCGCATAAGCAATCGTTACAGTCCGTGGATTCACCACCGTTCGTACCGGCTACTGAATGTCGGACCCGGTCGAACTAAAACATTCGATTCACCATTTGCCACCCACCCCGTATCTGGTACGGGCTATCTGTAAGCGGTCTACGAAACCGCTAGTCTAGCAGTCACCTGTTCATCGGAACATCAGAGACCCTTCGTCGACAAGAAGCAGCAGGCCGTAAGAAAAACTGAAGAAAACTAACCACTAGATTAAGCCAAACGTGTAAATGAAGATCTGTTAACCCTCGAAATGGTGTTTGCTACGATATGTGTCCTCGGAAAGTGTGAGTCCCCGAATGTACTCTCCCCAGATAGGCTCGCGAGTTAGCCCCCGGTAGGTTAGTGTAGGACGCCTAAGGGACACTGCACTAGCCGATGGTTGCTCTTGTCCCCCTGTAGAGTCGGCCGAACGGATTCAACCGATGTTAGGTTCATCGGCATTTCGTTCGTAAGTTTATAGTTGAGCGTTTGATGGACCTGCCCTGAGGTATTCTAGCCGGACCGGGATTGTATCGCTAAACACGCTTCTTCATGGCAAGTTAATCCTTGCCTGGCGCTTAAGTGAAGGTTGTCACTGCTCCCTGCCATAAAACCCATCCCGCCCCGCTACAGGACGTAAAGGTTGTAACCAATCGATTATTTCGATTAATCTATTATGCAGCGCCGATTAATCGATGACGATTATTGGCTGCCCAAAAAGTAATCGATTATTAACTAATCGATTAACTGAAAAAATCAGACATCACTAGCGGTTTGTTTTTGGAGTTTGACGTCGTTTTCTGATTTTTCAAATCAAATCAAATGTCTTCATCTGCCACACCTTTTTAAACCTCATTGCGCTACGATACGTTGCCGTTAACGTTCGCTGACAGTCAGTATGATTCCAGCTTTAATTAGGTAATCAATGGTAATCAGCAGAGTAATCAATGGTAATCTTAAGTAATCATGATTAATTTAGAGTATTGCTCTTTGCATTGAAAATTGGATTTTGAACAAATTTGTTCAGTCACACATTTTGCAGGTGAGAAAAGTTGCCAAAATTTCGTGGGAAAAAACCAGGAATCTTGATTGATTCCTATTTGAATTCTTATGCTTACGTAGAGTTGTTATCGACGTTAGGAATAATATAGAAATAGTTTCTAAATACATAATTCCACGCATAATTCATAACTTGAACAAATATGCTGCATATATGAAAAATTAAATACTATTTGCTTTTCCTACAACTGGTACTGGCACCACTGCTAAATAAAATGTCAGCTTAGATGGGAGAGTTGTAATGATGGGAAATGCCGGTCAAAATCTATAACGATTATTGATAAAGTTTTCTTATCGTTAATAATTAATAACGATAATATGACAGTATAAGCAAAAACACGTAAGAAATAGAACAAAAATGTTAAAATAATAACAAGCCAAGGAGAAGATTTCACTATAACCCTCCAATTTTCGATATTCTTCCGCGACGATAAAGTTTGATGGTATTATTGATATAAGATTACTAGCGATATTATCAGTAGCACTCTTTTCAACACAGTTTTGAAGATTGCACTTTATAACTGTGCAGTCCAATTGAATGCGAAGAGCGCAATAATCACAAGAGATTGATTACTGGTAATCAGAGGTAATCAGTAAAGTAATCAAAAGTAACTTTTTGCAAAGGTGCATATAGTAATCATTGCTGTTGGAAACCGCTTGTAGAAACCCCTTGTCATGAATAATCTTTTTCGAATTTCGAGCAGTTGGGTTGAATCCAGTTTTCGAGTTATTTATAAAAAAATCTGGCATCTCTGATCCTGACGAATCTTTTCTTCATCACATAACTTCAACTTTACGCGCCTAAATTTGTTGATAGTTTATGCAAGCTAAGCTCGAACGTGTTTGTTCTGTTATTTTGTGTTGCTTAATTCATTGAAATTTTAGGAATAAAATAATTGGCAAAAATGTCTGTAAGTACTATACGGCCCTGCCCTTAGGTTTATTGCATTTAAAATATTATCGATTTGCAGGACAATCCCAGTTCTCCGCCACCGAATACGCCCAGCGACATTGATCGGCGCAATTTTCGTTCTGGCATGACTTCGCCAGTTGGAGATTTTGAACCATTCGAAAATGAAGATGAAATTTTGGGCGACACGACGGTTCGTGAGGAAAATTACGACGAAGATGACGGTGAAGACCTATTTGGGGACGATATGGAAAAGTACGATGTTAAACTCTTGTTCTTCAATAATAAAAAATAATGTTTTACTATATTACAGCGATTATCGAGCGATGCCGAAACTTGATCGATATGACATAGATCAACTGGATCAGGAAGAATACAGCGATATTTCGCAGACGGATCGCGCTGCTGCTGAGGCGGAAATGCGCCGTCGTGATCGTGCAGCTGGTATTCATCGAGATGATCGAGAGCTATTCTATGACAGGAGCGACGATGAGGATGATATCCCAAGGGCCAAGCGAAGAGCGGCCGAAAAAGCCGCAGCAGGTGAAGTTGAAGATGCTGAAATGATCGAATCTATTGAAAACCTCGAAGATACAAAAGGTCATAGTATAAAAGAATGGGTGTCAATGCTAGGACCACGCACGGAAATAGCTAATCGATTTAACAGCTTTTTGAGAACGTTTGTTGACAGTAAGGGGCAATACGTATATAGAGACAGAATCAGAAGAATGTGTGAGCAAAATAAGTCTAGTTTTGTGGTTTCTTATACAGATTTGGCTAATAATCAACATGTACTGGCATATTTCTTGCCCGAAGCTCCATTTCAAATGTTAGAAATTTTGGACAAAGTAGCTAAGGAAATGGTATTAAGCATTTATCCTACTTACGAAAGAGTAACTAATGAGGTTCATGTTCGAATCTCTGATTTGCCTCTATTGGAAGAGCTTCGCACATTCCGTAAGCTACATCTGAATCAATTGGTCAGAACGTTGGGTGTAGTAACGGCTACGACGGGTGTTTTGCCCCAATTGTCCGTTATAAAATATGATTGTGTAAAGTGTGGCTACATACTGGGTCCATTTGTGCAGAGTCAAAATACCGAAGTTAAGCCCGGTTCGTGCCCAGAATGTCAGAGTGGAGGACCATTTTCAATCAATATGGAACAGACGCTATACAGGAATTACCAAAAAATTACGCTACAAGAGTCGCCGGGACGTATTCCCGCTGGTCGAATTCCCCGAAGCAAGGATTGTATATTGCTCGCTGATCTATGTGACCAGTGCAAACCGGGTGACGAAATTGAAGTTACTGGAATTTACACCAATAACTATGACGGGTCGCTTAATACGGAGCAGGGGTTTCCAGTGTTTGCCACCGTGTTAATCGCAAACCACCTTGTTGTGAAGGATAGCAAACAAGTTGTAGCCTCACTTACTGATGAGAATATTGCTATGATACAGAAATTGAGCAAAGATCCGCGAATTAGTGAGCGTATCGTTCAAAGCATGGCCCCTTCCATCTATGGTCACGAATATATCAAGCGGAGTTTGGCTCTTTCATTGTTTGGAGGAGAGTCTAAAAATCATAGGGAAAAGCACGAGCTTCGTGGTGACATCAATATATTACTTTGCGGAGATCCAGGAACAGCAAAGTCTCAGTTTTTAAAGTATGCTGAAAAAATTGCGCCGAGAGCTGTGTTTACAACCGGTCAAGGTGCTTCTGCCGTTGGTTTAACCGCCTATGTGAGACGAAATCCAACTACCCGTGAATGGACGTTGGAAGCAGGAGCACTGGTCCTGGCTGATCAGGGCGTTTGTTTAATTGATGAATTTGATAAAATGAACGACCAGGACCGAACATCCATTCATGAAGCTATGGAACAACAATCGATTTCTATTTCTAAAGCTGGAATTGTTACATCATTGCAAGCAAGGTGTGCTGTTATTGCGGCTGCAAATCCGATCGGTGGACGTTATGATCCTAGCATGACTTTTTCCGAGAATGTTAATTTGTCAGAGCCGATTCTTTCCCGTTTTGATATTCTTTGTGTTGTTAAAGATGAATTTGATCCAATGCAGGATCAATTACTCGCTCGTTTCGTTGTCGGTTCGCACATCAAAAATCATCCGACCATGGAAGATGTTGTTCCGGAATCACAACCTATCGACAGCATGCAAATTCCACAGGATATGTTAAAAATGTACATTGTCTATGCCAAGGAAAATGTACACCCTACACTCACGGTAAGATATTTGTGTTGTATTTAATTATTCAAAACGACCTGACAAATATCTAACGAAATATTAAGTAGTTTTAACATATAATAATAGATTATGACGATTGAATCATTTACATTTCAGAACATGGATCAAGACAAAATTTCCAAGATGTACTCACAACTCCGGCAAGAGTCTCTGTCTACTGGATCGCTTCCAATAACAGTTCGTCACATCGAAAGTGTTATACGAATGTCAGAGGCTCACGCCAGAATGCATTTGCGAGATACTGTTCAAGATGCGGACGTGAATATGGCTATTCGTATGATGTTAGAGAGTTTCATCGAAGCGCAGAAATTCAGCGTTATGAAGAAAATGAGATCCACCTTCCAGAAGTATCTTTCATTCCAAAGAGATCATTCAGAGTTGCTGTTTTTCATTCTAAGGCAATTGACGCTAGATCAGCTAGCTTATCTTCGCTGCAAAGAAGGGCCAAGAGCCACACATGTGGAAATAATGGAAAAAGATCTGATTGAACGCGCTAAGGCCATAGATATCCATAATCTTAAGTCTTTCTACGATAGCGAAATATTCAAAAAGAATGGTTTTGCCTACGATACTAAAAGGAAAACCATATTGCAAATTGTACCAGAAGCAGCTGAGGTTTAATAATAGCATTAATGATAAATTATAATTATACTGTGTTTCACTATCTCGTACGTCGTACCTACAACTATGTTTTGACGTTTACAATAAACATACATGTTGTATTTTTCATGCTTGTTTAAAGTTTATTTTGACTCCATCTTTCCTCTTATACTAAGAAATATCGAATAACGATTGAATCGATTCAATTTTAAATACAATAGACAATTAAAACAAATGGTACACACGGTTCTTCGTATAACAGTTCCATGGCGATTTTTGGTGATTTTGAGTGTATTGCGAAAATTAGTTTGATTTTGTCTGTACACGCAGAAAAAAAATTGTAACTGCAAAAAATTCTTTCGAATGATTGCTAAATTCTATCAAAGAAAAAAAAATCAGAGGGGTTGTGCACAAGACACGACCGGATAGGTGACGTAGGACCACTCAAGTCTCCTTGTAGTGATAGCAGGATGTATCCATGTATGTAATAATATGATTCTTCATGTATACAAGCTACATACGTAACGTTTATCAAAGTAGAAACATTGTATATATTCAATCCTCAACAGATTTTGAAATTATATCCATGAATTGATTGAATTTATTTTATTAAAACGAAACCAAGTCAGTAACTAAATGTTCTGTTTCTACGTTGAATAGTGCTTTTCCTCTGGTAATCGGTAGACGGTACGCGCGAGTTTTCAAAAAGTTTCTGTTTCTGTTTGCAGCACGAGGTGGGGCAGTTAGAGCCAAGTCTGTCCAGGGCTGAGATAAGGTGGTTGTGATAATGATAAAAGAATCCTTGCGGATAACGCTAGCGCCATAATGCGTTGGTAATGATGGATTAATGAGGAGAAAGAAGAATGACAGACACCGCTATTCTATATTTCGAACGACTTGGTATTTCGAACGAAAGTTGTTTCGAACGAAATTTCCGCCAGCAAAATTAAATGGGCAAAACATCTCGTTCGAAGCAAGTCAAACGAAATAACTCGTTCGAAATACAGAACCCCTAACTTGGCACTTGGCACCCCTAACAGAACTTGGCTCTTTCCATATCCGCTATAATTGTGTACTTGGTGGAATATTGAATAAGATGACTTGTACTTATCTTGTTTTCTCCTTCCTTTGTTGGTTTGCTCGTCTTGTTCTTCTCAAATCTTACTTTGGTCTTATTCACGGTTCCATGCCGTCCTCTCCATCATTGTCACCAGTGCAGTCGTCTGTGGCTGATCTCTTGCCGCCCCTCACGACAAGAAGCGATAGAGATCAGGCAGAGAAAGAAAAGAAAAGAGGAAATTTTTAATCAATATGTTGATTGCCATTTTCGGGTTAGTAATATCACGAGAATTCTATGTCTGTCCATCACCTATGCAACTACCGCCGAACTACTCGCTTGGATAGACGCTACTCATCTCTCCAACTACCCATGTCATCACGGTTGACCCAGCGCTGTTCAACCACCACCTATGCTCATTAAAAGCCACAGCCGCTTCTTTATCTACCATCTTTGCAGTATTGTAGCTGTTGGCGTAAATTTTTCGAATATTTTGTGCGGAATATTATTCAAGAGCAATATTATCGCTCAGAACAAAACAAAATGCATATAAAGGCTATAAAGCTTTTCGAGAGATCCACTGTATTGAGTCCGACCGCGACGACAGCAGCAAGAATGGAGAGGAGCAGGCCGCCGGTGAGTTGCCACCGTCCGACTTGATGAACTCTCCGACAGTACCTCATCAGCATTAGGAGGGTCTTTGGGAGACAAACAGCGTCATTCGTGATAATTTTATATTGTAAGTTGAATACCGTTAACGCGGTTAGTCACAAGACATGCAAATCACTCTAATAAGGAGGGAAATGAGAAAATAACAATAATAATTATAATTAATTACATCCAAAACAAAAATAATACAATAGAGGTGATAGTAACAACAACGATAGCAATATTAGTAATAATAGTAACAACGTAGGAAACTGACACAGGAAACACAGCTACTGACTATAACTTCCTGCCCATTTATAATTGTAGTTTGGCAGCATAGGTATAAGAAGAAATTCCGACTCATCATAGAACACTCAAACATATATTCATTCGTACCTATACACCCATGCACACTCATACATGCATACACATGTATACATGTACGTGTGTGTATATTGTTCAGTGCTGTGCTGTCCATAATCGCATAACAGCCACAAATTCTATGGCAATCTCATAGAAAATGTCTCGATTACGCAAATAAAGACATCACAACATTTTTGAACACTCGTTCGTTTAACTATTGATAAATTTTAATTTTCATGAGTAAGTCAAAATCTCATGAATGGTGGGTAGGATTTGGTTTCAGTTTTCTGTGCATACCAGCATTTCATCTAGGGAACTGAGTAAGCCCTCCCGGGGTTTAGCTTCGGCCTAAACGGACTTGATTCAAAATCAGATCCGTTCAATTTCGCTCCATTCCGCATTACGAGACACATGCTACACGTAAAGGTAAATTATGCAATACTACATACTACACATATATCCAAGGGGTCGGACACTCAGCACATTGTGCCCAGGCACTCCAGAGATATCAAGCGGCACACCTCTAAAGCCCTATAAAAATAACATTTATATGGCTTTACACACCTCCGGTTCAATGTTACAGATGAAATGGGACCACTGCCAGTTGTCAAAATCATCTCGCACGGTTGCCAGATCTATCAGATTAGAACGAATTTAACAAATCTTGCAGTTCGGCACTTTCGGTACAGCATCGGCACAGTTCGGCTTGTTTCAAGTCGCCTAACATAAAAACGGCTGTGCTGAGTGACCGACCCCTTGCATATATCCAACTTAAACTATATTACATTCTACATGCGTAACTAAGATTAGGTCGGGTAGCCGAAGTACGCGTCAAACCACCTACCCATGGGAGGGCATTTAATTTGTAATTTGTAAAAATTTGCATAAATAACAATTCAGTTTCACAATACAATTATTGCGTACTAGGGTTGCCAAGTCTGAAAATTACATAAACCAGCCGGTCGGTCCTGCCTTCAAAAAATGAGGGGGTGGGGGGGGGGGGGGGTGTTGTGTCAGCCGTTGGGAGTCGGTTGACAGTTTCCCCTGTAAATGAAGATTTACAGTATTGAAGATAGCTAGTTTCAGAGTGACAACTACTTGCTTCTGGTGCTAGTGGATAATTTAATGTATATTACCGCCAGAAGCAAAGTATTGTCACTGCAAAACTGGCTATTTTCAATGATCCACTGCTCTGGATTGCTAATAAATTCATTAGAAAATTTAACAAATCAGGCAAAAAGTACAAATCCGGCTTCATATGTCGGAAAACCGGCCTTTTTGCAGGATTGACCGGCCACCGGCTTTGCAAGTGAAAAACCGGTCGGGCCGGCCAAAAACCGGCCACTTGGCAACCCTACGTACTACTGGCACTTGAAATATAACGTTTAAGTACGTTATTTTTAGTGATCAAAATTAACGATATTTTCGATACAAGGGCGATATTTCTCGAAACCTTTCGAACCAACACGATCCCGCGAACACAACGCATATTCGCAGTGAGTTAGGTAACACAGTAGGTGCTACATTCCGTTATCGAAACTCGACCTTCTGTTATTATATGACTTCGCAGCCAGCTGTTAGAGTGCAGGACAATTGCAGGGCCAGTTGCTACGATCCTATTGACTCTAACAGCCTTTCCCAGTCGAGATTCGAACATACGACGACTGGCTTATTAGGCCAGCGTCATACCTTGGAGCCAACTGGGAGGCTTGGGGGTGACATTGTGCCAAAAACATAAAGTTAGGCTAAAAACCTAAACAGTGAACATTAGCATGTTTATAAACAATATGCATAAATATCAGTACAAAGTAGTTCATATGGGGCCGGCCTTGAACTAAGTGGACTATTAGGGGCAGGGGGTCGGCCAAAAACAACGCATCATACAAAAAGTATGAACGAAAATAACCCGGAGAGTTCTGAAATAACTAAAAATGAGTTCGTAGTCAATGGACAGCCTTTATATAGCCAGTAGCGTTTCTAAGGTTAACAAGGGGGGGGGGGGGGGGGGGCGCAGAACATGTGGCCTATCCCACCCCCTCCTTAAAACTGGCAGTTTGTACACGGTATATTATATTTGTCTTATGTTAGAGTGTTTATTCAAAGTATCTGAAATTTCCAGAGAAAAAGTAAAAATTAGTTTAAATTATTTAGCAGACCTATCGCTGTTTGGGTATGAAATGGGGAAGGCAAATGAGCGTCCAATATGTAATATCAGCTTTTATCACCCCTCGTCAGCTAGAGCTAGTACTGGAATAGCCAGTTTCGAGAGAGTAAAATGTGTTGTTCATTTTCGAACAGCTAAGAATTAGCTGTCGGTATAAAAAGAATAAACGGAACGTTTATGTTCGATTTCTTGTTTCTGAAGTGAAGACTAGTAGACTTGTTTGCTTTACCGAGAAGGTCCGAATTCCGCGAGTGTTAAGTATTCAAAAGTGGCGTACGAGGTGGAGATTTTACCCGTACAGTTTTTTTTCGGTCACCGTGAGTGAAATAAAAGAATATAACGTGAGTGCGCAGCGGAGAAGAACTTTTTTCTTTAGGCGGATTTTGCCTATAGGTAATTGTTTTCCATTTTGTTCTGCTGAACAAAATAGGCTGTTATAGATTCGGACTGTATTTTACGCTTTTGGAACGCCATCATTTGTTTTGTTCCATTAAACAAAGCGACCTTTGTTTCTTTGTTTATTAAACAAAGGTGCAAACAAACATTTATTGTCACACAGTTGGCTTATTGTCTTGTTTACCTTTTGTCATCTTTTACCAGGCAGTACGGCAGGTTTTTGCTGGTGTTTCGGTTTGCCTGTGAATACATCGACAGAAAGAGGATTTCGCTTTTCCCGTGGATATTTGCCGAATGGTTTTGAGCAACAAATCGTCGGTTTTTTAAAGCGATCACTGGAGGATTTGGATTTGGCGGACATTTTTAACAACGATATAACGAACGGAATTGTTGCGGTTGGTTTTTTTTGTCATCGGTTGCTGGTTGCTTTCAAGATTTTGTGTGCTGCTGCTGTTGCTTTGCTGAACTCGACCAAGTGAGACGCTGGACCTGTGGTAGAAGGATTTACCGGAAACTGGTTAGCTGTTGTAATTTCAAGGTACGTGTTTTGTTTTCCCATTTTTTTTTTTTTGAATTGATTTATTTTGGCATTGAACAGTGCATATTTTACAATGCCTCTGATAGGCTCGATGGAATCGTACGTGCCGGGAACTATTTCCTTTGCACAGTACGTTGAGCAAATTGAGTGGGTTTTTAAATGCAACAAAATTCCCGAAACCGATAAAAAAACGTATTTTCTGGCTCTGTGTGGAGTCGAAACGTACAGTGAATTAAAGCTATTGCACCCGGGCATAGATTTAGATACGAAATCCTATGAAGAAATCATAGAATCTTTAAAAAAACGTTTTGACAAGGTTGATACTGATATGTTTCAATGATATAAGTTCTACAATATGATGCAAGCGGAAAGTGAGTTAGCTGAGGATTTTATTTTGAAGGTAAAACTGCAAGCGGAAAGCTGTATGTTTGGGGCTTTCAAGGAAACAGCTATCAGGGACAAGCTGGTCATGGGTGTGTTTGATAAGCATGTTCAGCAACGTCTTTTGGAGGAAGAAGATCTAACCTTAGCCAAAACCGAAAAAATTATAGTAAACAAAGAGGTAGCTGGAGTAAGAACCAGAATGCTTGGTGATAATAGGCTGACGGTTGTAGCTAATTTAGAGAATAGAGGCAGAAAGATTTACAGATCGTCGCATAATCCGAGAGGTCGTAGAAAGTTTAGAGGTAGGAGTAGGAGTCTAAGCCGGAGTAGAAGCCGATCTTTCTCTGGGAAACGGAACTATTTTTGCAATTATTGCAAGAAAGATGGACATACTAAAAAGTACTGTTTTGAAATGAAGCGGAAGAAGAGGTTGCAGGTTAAATTTGTAACTGATTCTCCGGTGAAAATAGCTAGTCGTCCCGACTATTTTAAACGGCTTAGGGAGGATATGCGAACGAGTGAATCTGAAACGGAAGAAGAAAAATGCATGAAAATTTCTACAATCAAAAGAATTAGCGAACCTTGCATGATAGACTCATTTATTGAAGGATATAAAGTGGCTATGGAAGTGGATAGCGGATCGGCAGTTAGCGTCATTGATGAACATACGTATTTTAAGAATTTAAATCATGTACCTCTTTTGCCTTATAAGAATAATTTGGTTGTAGTTGATGGGGCGCGTTTGGAAGTATTGGGAGTAGTTTTTGTATCAGTGCATGTAAACGGTAAACGTGAAGACAACCAGGAAATAATTATTTTAAAAAACAAAAAAAATTCACGTACTATTTTACCACTTTTCGGTCGCAAATGGCTTGATACGTTTTTCCCAGAATGGCGAAATACTTTTATACCTTGCGCTAGGCTCAACCATACATCGGTATCGGAAAAGACGATTGGCAATACGATGGACGAAATTAAAAGTAAGTTTGGGCATATTTTTAGAAAAAGCTTTTCTGATCCGATAGTTGGCTATGAGGGTGATTTGATTCTTAAGGAAGACCGACCAATTTTCAGAAAGGCATATGAAGTACCATTAAGGTTAAGGCAGAAGGTGATAGAACATCTTGATTCCCTCGAGAAGGATGGGGTTATTACGCCTATAGAAGTAAGCGAATGGGCTTCACCGGTAGTGGTGGTGGTCAAGAAAGATCAGGATATAAGGCTGGTCATCGATTGTCGTGTTTCTATTAACAAACTTATATTGCCGAATACATACCCACTTCCAGTGGCTCAGGATTTATTCGCTTCTCTTGCCAATGCCAAAGTTTTCTGCTCTTTAGACCTTGCTGGTGCTTACACTCAATTGAAGTTGTCCAATAGATCACGAAAATTTATGGTGATAAACACCTTGAAGGGTCTTTACACCTACAATAGGCTACCACAAGGAGCAACTTCAAGTGCGTCAATTTTTCAAAAAGTTATGGATCAAATTTTGAAAGGGCTTTCAGCAGTTTTTTGTTATTTGGATGATGTTCTTATAGCGGGAACTGATTATATAGACTGCAAAAATAAGCTTTTATTGGTTTTAGAACGTTTATCTAAAGCCAACATTAAAGTTAATTTCAAAAAGTGCAAATTTTTTGTTGATAGTTTGCCTTATCTGGGGCACATCATTACTGATAAAGGGTTAAAACCTTGCTCGCAGAAGATGGAAACTATTCGTGACGCTAAACCGCCACGAAATGTTTCAGAATTAAAGGCATTCCTCGGATTATTGAATTTTTACGGCAAATTTATACCACATTTATCAGCCCGCATCAGTTGTTTGTACCATTTACTAAAAAAGGACGTCAAATTTGTTTGGTCTAACGAATGTGATCGAGTTTTCAATGAGTGTAAACGTTATTTATTAAACTCAAATCTGCTGGAGTTCTTTGATCCGACTAAACCGATAATTGTAGTGTCAGATGCTTGCAGCTATGGTTTAGGAGGAGTAATAGCACATGAAATCGATGGAGTGGAAAAACCTATTAGCTTCACATCGTTTTCTTTGAATAAGGCACAGCAATCTTACCCTATACTTCACCTTGAGGCTTTAGCACTGGTCAGTACTATCAAAAAGTTTCATAAATTTCTGTATGGAAAGCCATTTAAAGTATATACTGACCACAAGCCTCTATTGGGAATCTTTGGCAAAGAGGGGAAGAATACCATGTACGTAACCCGATTACAAAGGTACGTTTTGGAGCTGTCAATTTACGACTTTGAAATCCTTTATAGACCCTCAACAAAAATGGGCAATGCCGACTTTTGTTCGAGATTTCCGCTGCCTCAGGAAGTACCAAAGTCTCTACAAAGAGAGTACATCAAAAGTTTGAACCTTACGCAGGACTTCCCTATGGATTACCATATGATAGCTAAAGAAACAGGGAAAGACAGTTTTCTGCAACAAATCAAACAATTTTTAGCTGAGGGATGGCCTCACAGATTGGAACGTAGATTTAAAGATGTACATGCTCACTACCAGGACTTGGAAGAGATAGATGGGTGTCTTCTATTTCAGGATAGAGTAATTATACCAGCGGTGCTTCAGAAAGACATTCTTAAACTGCTTCATAAAAATCACACTGGTATCACCAAAATTAAGCAGATGGCACGAAGAAGTGTATATTGGTTCGGTCTCAACAACGACATTGAAAGCTTTGTAAAGAATTGCCGAGTCTGTAGTCAAATGGCAATAGTTCCGAAAGCTACAAAATCTCTATTTTGGGTCCCTACGACACGACCTTTCAGTCGCATTCACGCGGACTTTTTCTATTTCCAGCAAAAAGTATATTTAGTAATCATTGACAGTTTTTCCAAGTGGCTGGAATTAGAATTTATGCAAAATGGAACGGATTGCAACAAGGTTATTAAAAAGTTTACCGGTCTTTTTGCTAGGTTTGGCTTGCCAGACGTAGTAGTCACAGACGGTGGTCCTCCGTTCAACTCCATTGCTTTCATTAAATTTCTTCAACGTCAAGGTATAAAGGTTTTGAAATCTCCGCCGTACAACCCACAAAGCAACGGGCAGGCAGAACGGATGGTTCGACTTGTTAAGGAAGTATTCAAAAAGTTCCTGTTGGATCCTGAAATTAAATCACTGGATATTGAGGATAAAATTAATTATTTTCTCTTTAACTATAGAAATACCTGCTTGGGGTTGACTGGTCAATTTCCTTCAGAAAGAGTTTTCACTTTTAAGCCAAAAACTATCCTAGATTTAGTTAATCCAAAGATGGATTATAAGAAAAACTTGAATAGGTCAATGCATGATGAAAACCTAACTGCTATGAGTACTAATACTAAAGTACCTGACCCTTTTATGAAACTGACTACTGGAGATAATATACTCTATAAGAACCATAACCCTACTGACATACGAAGATGGATTAATGCAAAATTTATTAAACAAATTTCTTCTAATGTTTTCCAGGTCTCACTCGGAGGTCGGCTTGTATCAGCGCATAGGCAACAATTAAAGTTGACAAGCCAACAGAAGCAACAGTTCAAGAAAATTATTTTCGATCACCCTCAACGTTTGGGTAAGCGCAGGAGAGAATCTTACGAGGAAGAGGATGAAGATTTCTACGGGTTCGCCGCGGATTCATTCCTTTTTGGTGATATTGAATCGCCAGTTGGGTTTGAAGCAGCAGAGCCTGAGGATGTTAATCGAGAAGCAGAGGAACATCGTCATCCAACAGCCAATGCGGAATTAGTATCGCTGAGGCGTTCGAATCGCAGGAAAAAGCCTAGAATGTACGAAGATTATGTTTGCTATTAATTTTGTTATCAGTATATTAATTATTCTCGAAATTGTTAAAAAATTGTTTAATCATGATAGGATTAGAATTCATAAGATATATTAGTTTCGAAGAGCTAACATATTCATGTTCTTTACTAAAAGGGGGAAGAATTGTAATATCAGCTTTTATCACCCCTCGTCAGCTAGAGCTAGTACTGGAATAGCCAGTTTCGAGAGAGTAAAATGTGTTGTTCATTTTCGAACAGCTAAGAATTAGCTGTCGGTATAAAAAGAATAAACGGAACGTTTATGTTCGATTTCTTGTTTCTGAAGTGAAGACTAGTAGACTTGTTTGCTTTACCGAGAAGGTCCGAATTCCGCGAGTGTTAAGTATTCAAAACAATATAGCTCTAGCCATCCCAAGCCCCTACCTAGCGCCTCCACGTGGCCATACCTGGTAATGCTCTATTGAGTAGCCAAGCTAGGAGGTGCGTTGCTGGGTGGTTCCCGGCCGCCTGGTCTCAAAACCGCGGTTTTGGGCAGACGGCGGAGCCACACGGCCTAGCTAATAGGTAAGCCTAATAAGTTATTTTAATTATTTTTTTCGTTTTAGCTTATGAAGCATCTCCTGCTATATAGTAAAAACTGGCCAAAACGAGTTTTAATACTGCACATGGATACCAGAATGAAAAATTAAATTAACCTTTAAAAATTAAAATTAAATAAGAAGCATTTATGGAACCCAAAGGACGCTACTCTATTCCATACGAAGGACTGCTGGTGAGATTGTTCTATTTTTATCATTTATACCACATTTCATCTTAATATCATATCATATATTAACAGTATTATTATTGATATCATAAATGTGGAAGGCTGGATGACGGAGTGGATTGCCAACCTGAATCCTTAAGGTCTGAAGCAAATATGGCACTTCTCAATTCAAAACAAACAAATCATCACGTGGGTTAAAGTTGGTATAGCGAAATTGATTATTACATGGAAGGATCCTAATGCTGGAAGGCGACTCTTATAACCCCGGAATGCGCACAAGTGCCTCTGCTTGTGGGTCCGCCCAATCCCTTTTGGCCCTTCTGTAACAGCATTAGTGTGAAATTCATTTGATAATCAAATTTGGATCTACTGTAATTCTACCCACATACATTGGCAAGTCCTTGAAATGATGGTGGCTTTCCCCTACTACTACTACTACTTTAGCAGACCTATCGCTGTTTGCTCCAAAATGGATGATGCAATCTAATCTGTCAAAATATTGTGCTCAATAGGGTGTTTGCAGAGTGCATATGTATTGGTGATCTGTTGGGCAGGCAAAAGTGACAGCTCCATATAAAACACACGGGCTGGGAAGAGCAAAATTTTGTAAATGATTTATTTTCTTCATTTAAAACAGAAATTACAAATTGCTTCATACATATGGCAAAGTAATATATCTGTTTACTAAATAAAAAAATATTTTCAACAAATAAGCTAAGACGCGGTAGCAATGATCAAAAATGTAGCGGGATGAAACTAAACAAATATTAAAAGCCAGCAGTTGCTTTCGGCTAAGAAAGCAATTTATTATGCTAAAACCAATTTTATATTCCGTTACTTTCAACTTGACCTACGCCGTATACTGCTTCAAAAAACAGTATATTTGGGACACCGATTTAACGCGAATTCACCGAAACCCAGGTTACTAACAGTCAGCATATATTTCAGGGAACATTTGTCAGTTACTTTGAATATTAGTTGCTTTAAAACACCCCATCGGCAGGCAACCATGTTTTCGCTGCCAACATCTCGTGTGTGCGAAAATGAGATAGCATGTCAGCACTGCGTTTCACTCAACTGCCAGCAGTCTGATTTGGGCCCGCTGTCAAATTTTGAGCCCCGGACATGCTGTCGCTGACGTTTACTGCAGCTCGATATAGAGATGTCGATGGTGTGCTTTAAAATGATGAATAATTTCCGAAAAAATGATAATTCTATCCAGCACGTTTTTGCTGCATCTAAAATAGGAAAATATGAAATGTGTGCCCAACAGATGTCTTGCATGTGTGTGTAGCAAAAGCCCTATAGGGTGTTTGCAGAGTGCATATGTATTGGAGAGCTGTTGGGCAGGCAAAAGTGACAGCTCCATATAAACTATACGGGCTGGGAAGGGCGAGATTTTTTAAATCATTTAATTTCTTCATTTAAAACAGAACTTACTATTTGCGTTATATGTATAGCAAGGTAATATTGTCAATTGCAAGGAAAATTATACCATCCAAAGTGCGATATCGCTCATAAAAGTGCTATTTTGCATTAAATCGTTTCGGTATCTTCGGCGCACTTTTTCGTTATCTTCCAAGCAATAAGTGCGCCGAAGAGACCGAAACGATTTAAGCTAAAATAGTACTTTTATGAGCGATTGCGCACTTTAGATGGTACAATTTTTCTTGCAATTGACAATATATCTGTTTACTAAATAACAAATCTATTTTCAACAAACAAGCTAAAACGCGATAGAAATGATCAAAAATGTAACTAATAACTATGTTGGCGGGATAGATCTGAAATATCGAACTCAAATATCGATAACCAGCGATTGCTTTCGGCCAAGAAAACAATAAATTATACTAAAATCAATGCTACATTCAGTTATTTCGAACTTGGCCTACGCGGCATGCTGCATCCGAAAGCCGTATTTTTGGGTCACCGATTTAATGCTAATTCACTGAAATATTAGTTGCTAAATGTAAACATATATATCGGGGTACATTTCTTGGTTGATTTAAGCATTAATTGTTTTGAATGGATAAATGGTTTTAGAAAAACTGATCATTTTATCCAACGCGTTTTTGCTGCATCGAATAGGAAAAGATGCAATGTGTGCCTAACAGACGTCTTGCATGTGTGTGTGTAGCAAAAGCCCCCCTCTTACGCCCTCCATAAAATCACTCTCTTACCCCCTTCAATTCAAATTGCTGATCGTTTTATCTATCCAACGACATATGAATTGTTCAGTTTCATTCAGTAGTTTAGTAGTTATTAGCATTTGAAATCTTTCATTCTAACGTTATACTTCTATTTTCGTTTTCACAAAGTGCTACCCTGTCCCAGTATAGTAAACAAAGACGTAGTTCTACGTCAAAAATCTTGTCTCTAAAAATACCTACATGCCAATGTTCCATTTGCATGATTAGTTCTCGAGTTATGCAGAAATTTGTGTTTCATTTGTATGGGAGCCCCCCCCCCCACTCTTAGGGGAGAGGGTCTCTATCTGTTATAAGAACCTTTCCTGGTCCCAAAAACCCCTGCATGCAAATTTACACACCGATCGGTTCAGTAGTTTCCGATTCTATAAGGAACATACGGAGAGACAGACAGGCAGAAATCCATTTTTACATATAAGAAGATTCCGACTGATCGGTTTGTCGAACCAAATTAAAATACGTAGTACATAACACAAATTGAGGCTGGGTGTCTAGGTATAGCTAGCCTTCATATACATCATGTGTAGCTGATAAAACAAAATGCAGTTTGAATTAACCCTCTTTGTCCCAGAGGTGTTTCGGTGATTTACAGTTTTTGATCATGTAAAAAGCTATTAATTAGCAATTCGTCAAACGCAATTATACAGCTTGTAAAACAATGTTTTTACTACGTTATGAAATCAAAATACAGTAGGATTTCGAATTTGGCATGGTTCGATTTTGGCATGCCTCGATTTTGACAACAAAAGTATCCGTTTTTGGCAACACAAAATATTTCCCTTACAAAAATATGCTTAAATATCAGTTAGTTTCCGCATACATGCTTTAAATGACGGCAAAATGATGCCCTCAGTGTGTTCATGAAAAAAAGTTTGCTGTTATAGAATGTTTCGAGCAATAATATCTTTATTGTCGTAGGACTACGTCTTACCGCGTGTCGCCAAAAACTTACTTGCACCGCACGAATAGCTCTTGGCGGACTTTTATCATCAACATAAAAACATCAACATAAAATGATTGCAATCGTTGATTAATAATATTTACTCAATTTCTAACGCATTTACATTCAATTTTTTCATATCAAAAAAGGGTCTCGATTTTGGCACGGTTTCGATTTTGGCAACATAGGCAACACGCATTTGTTGCCAAATTCGGAATCCAACTGTATCCATATTTGAATGCCTCAAAAATTTTATCGGCCAATTTTAGTATCGGAAGTCATGGAGCACCTGTGATACCATGGGACAGAGAGGGTTAAAACAAATATTTAATTGGAAATAATTGTCGAAAATCGTCAAAACGAATCAACACTACAAGCGTCAGAAGATAAACTTCCGCATCAAAAACAAGTCCCTTTTCTTTATAATTTGAGAAAAAGAAATGTAGCTATACGCTAAACAAAAAGAAAAAGCTTATCTGTAGTTTCAATTGAATTCGAGCATAGATAAACTTCCGCATCAAAAACAAGTCCATTTTCTTTATAATTTGAGAAAAAGAAATGTAGCCATACGCTAAACGAAAAGGAAAGGCTTATCTGTATTTTCGATTGAATCTGTTTAGATTCTATGGTTTATTTAAACTAGTCTTACTTTTTTTGGACAACAAAGTAACGTATTATAGGAATGATGTTAGGTTATTCGTTTTATCATCAACATAAAAATATTTTCTCAAAATTATCCAGGGTCCTTAGCGTCTGTTGTGAGCCAATACCCCTAGAGCAATGGCGTCAATTCTTTTCTTTGCGAGATCAGGGCACGAAATCATACGAGAGAGCTCAGCTCCCCCTAATTCGATTAAAACACTTTCAATTTTTTCCGCAATCTTTGGATAAATCAAGCCAATTCCCAGCTTCTTCACCATAGAATACTTGATTTGTCTTGCTAACGGCTCTTGGGTGAATGCCGAAGCATTTATGATACGACGTTTTAAAAATTCTGAATTTCCTGTAGGAACAACTTCGCTGGATTCCGAGCCAGTTTCATATGCCTTATTAAACTGTTTTTGAAGCAGCAGTCTCCTTTCTTCCTTACGCTGGGCAATAGCGACGTATATTGGCTTTCCGGCAAATATACGTCCGTTCATTTCAAAAATAGCTGTTCTCGCAGAAAAAGCGGTAGTGAATAAGACAAATCCAAAACCTTTTGAACTGCCATCTTCATCCCGCATAATTTTTGCCGACATGATTGTTCCAAATTTTGAAAACTCTGCCCGTAGACGTGTTTCATCAACCGAGCTATTCAAGTTCTTGATAAACAAGTTAGCGTCCACGTTATATTTCGAATAAGAATCCATTGCTCTGTTTAAGCACATACAAATTAATTTAATATATATCTATATGGTAATAGTTAACGTTTACCTGATCTTTTTAAAATATATCAGCTAAAAGCAAACTAACAAGAAACTACATCTCACCACATTTACGAAAAAATTGAGAGCAGCAGCCTACTGACTGATACTGAATACAGTCAACTTTCGCTAATTGCACTAAGCTCTTAGCACAGAGAACAGATTACCAGGTAATTGACAAAAAGTGTGTAAAAGGTTTTCATGTAATCTACGAGTAATCCTTCAATAGAGCACCCCTCGAGCAGTAAGTGGCAAACTAAATCTTGATGCCGCTGCCGTCGCTGCTATGATGTAACTCCAGCACAAAGAAATATTGATAAAGGTACATGAATATTTTTTGATGCGTTTGGCAAACTATTTCTGGAGGGCGCTACCGACAGATTTTACACACAAAAAATCGATTACTTCCTTCGAGCCTGTTAATCTGTTCTCTGTGCTCTTAGCCCGTTGAGTGAAAGACTTTCGTTAATTGGGCTGAGATGTCAAAACCGAGGGATATATTGATTGTTTTTGTCGAAATCGTCGCAGAAAGGTTTTTAAAAATATACACTCTTAAATGATTCTACCTGTAAATAGGTCAGATTTAGTTAAAGCTAGGTTGAAACTACTCAAAATGCCCTTAAAGTGTACAAACTCAAACTTTGGGTAAAAATTTCAACCAATTTTGGCTACTTGCTACCGATAATTGAATTATTCTCTATGACAAATAACGCACTTGTAAGTTCCTACTGTAGGGAATGAGAGTATATACAGTGTGACGGAAGAAAGTGAGGGGAAAAGAGAGATAGAAACATGAATTCAATAGGAGCAAGGAAACGACAAGATTCACTAACGAATAGTAGTTCGGTTGGAAAAAGTAAACAGACGTCAGTCTTGTGATTGACTTGATGGAAAGAGGAGAGCAGCGAGGTGATAGTTAGTCTGTTGATCCGGAGTGCCTTCCACCGGACACGACATTGGCGCTTGTCGGTGGACTTGAACCTTTCAAAGGAACTGATGTAGAGATGGGCGAACGGCTCACGAGCCGTTCAAATGAACCGGTTCACAAAACAGAGCGTTCAAACGAACGGCTCTTGAAAAAGAACCACGGTTCCTCAAACGCACCCGAAGGCGACACGAAGTTTGGTTCGGGAATCGTAATTTTCCGAACTGTCAACCTGCCGAACAACGAACTGTGAGCCATGAGCCGCTCATTTGAATCGGTTCGCAGCAGCAAATGAACGGTTCGGAGCCGCTCACACAAAAGAGCCGTTTTGCCCACCTCTAAACTGATGTGACTGAGGATGTTTGCTTTTTTGAAATACGGCCAACAAGTTTTAAATTACATGGATTTGGCTAGTAAAGTGTAAATCACGCTAAAGTGTGTATAACAGTGAATTATGAGTCATTTGGTGTTGCTGCCGAAGGTGTGCGGCTATCCAGAGCGAGAAAAGTGTGCTACAGGCTTGGAACGGTTTGCCCGGGGGGTTTTCATTTCTTGGTGAAGGCTGATTTGATCGGTTGCTGCTCTAGTGCTCTGCATTGTTCGGGCCTCGAAATTGTATAGCAGAAAATATGTGAATAAAATGACTTACGATACGACGCTGCTTAGGTGATGCATGTGTTGGTGTGCTTCCTGTTGTGCGGGCATAATCGAATAATCATGCGTGCGTCATGCACTCTCACGTACCGTTTTCTTGTGTGCGTTGCTGAGCAGCAGCAGCAGCAGCAGCAGACGACCACCACTAGCATGGTGGTGTGATTGGCAGCGTTGTTCTCTTGCGACGCTAATGATAAATCTAACTGCAGCGGCTAGTGATGTCCGAAATTTTCAATTATTCGAGTACCGATTAATCGGTTAGCGTGGTATGCACTAATCGATTACTTCAGTATTCGTGCCAATAGTATTCGATTATAAATATTCAAATATTTCGTTAAATAAGTCGATTAATCGTACGATTGTGAACGATTAATGGGGTTATTCGCTTTTTTTATTCCCTTTGAACTATTCGACTAATGAATTACTGTCGACAGCATTCGATTACAAATTATTGGATTGTTCCATGCTCTGGTTGATTACTCGAATATTCGAACGATTACCGGACATCACTAGCGGCGGCGATGGAAGATGAGGTGGTGTGCTTGCATGTCCAATGCTTGTTGGTGCTGGGGTCTTTGGCATTGGCAAGAGAATCTAGTGCTAGAGTGCCTAGAATCAAGATTGATATTAACTAGAGTTAGAGTGCCTAGAAATCAAACGAGAACCATCTAGGCTAGAGTGCCTAGGAGTAAAATGAACTGGATAGTAACTAGAGCTAGAGTGCCTAGAATTCATATTAATATTAACTAGAGCTAGAGTGCCTAGAAGTCGAACAAGAAACATCTAGGCTAGAGTGCCTAAAAGTAAAATGAGTTTGATAGTAACTAGAGCTTGAGTGCCTAGATATAAAACTGATATTAACTAGAGCTAGAGTGCCTAGAAATCAAACGAGAAGCATCTAGGCTAGAGTGCCTAGAAGTAAAATGAGTTTGATAGTAACTAGAGCTAGACTGCCTACAAATCAAACGACAATTGATATTGATATTAACTAGAGCTAGAGTGCCTAATAATCAAACGAGAACCATCTAGGCTAAAGTGCCTAGTAGTAAAATGAATTTGATATTAACTAGAGCTAGACTGCCTAGAATTCATATTGATATTAACTAGAGCTAGAGTGCCTAGAAGTCGAACAAGAAACATCTAGGCTAGAGTGCCTAAAAGTAAAATGAGTTTGATAGTAACTAGAGCTTGAGTGCCTAGATATAAAACTGATATTAACTAGAGCTAGAGTGCCTAGAAATCAAACGAGAAGCATCTAGGCTAGAGTGCCTAGAAGTAAAATGAGTTTGATAGTAACTAGAGCTAGACTGCCTACAAATCAAACGACAATTGATATTGATATTAACTAGAGCTAGAGTGCCTAGAAATCAAACGAGAAGCATCTAGGCTAAAGTGCCTAGAAGTAAAATGAGTTTGATAGTAACTAGAGCTAGAGTGCCTAGAAATCAAACGACAAATGATATTGATATTAATTGGAGCTAGAGTGCCTAGAAATCAAACGAGAACCATCTAGTGCTAGAGTGCCTAGAATTAATATTGATATTAACTAGAGCTAGAGTGCCTAAAAGTCTAACGAGATGCATCTAGGCTAGAGTGCCTAAGTAGAAGTAAAATGATTTTGATAGTAACTAGAGCAAGAGTGCCACGAAATCAAACGAGAAGCATCTAGTACTAGAGTGCCTAGAATTGATATTGACAAGAACTAGCGTACATAGAAGTCGAACGAGAACCATCTAGTGCTAGAGTGCCTAGAAGTAAAATGAGTTTGATAGTAACTAGAGCTAGACTGCCTACAAATCAAACGACAATTGATATTGATATTAACTAGAACTAGAGTGCCTAATAATCAAACGAGAACCATCTAGGCTAAAGTGCCTAGTAGTAAAATGAATTTGATATTAACTAGAGCTAGACTGCCTAGAATTCATATTGATATTAACTAGAGCTAGAGTGCCTAGAAGTCGAACAAGAAGCATCTAGGCTAGAGTGCTTAGAAGTAAAATGAGTTTGATAGTAACTAGAGTTAGAGTGCCTACAAATCAAACGACAACTGATATCGATATTAACTAGAGCTAGAGTGCCTAGAAATCAAACGAGAACCATCTAGGCTAGAGTGCCTAGGGGTAAAATGAATTTGATAGTAACTAGAGCTAGAGTGCCTACAAATCAAACGACAATTGATATTGATATTAACTATAGCTAGAGTGCCTAGAAATCAAACGAGAAGCATCTAGGCTAGAGTGCCTAGAAGTAAAATTAGTTTGATAGTAACTAGAGCTAGAGTGCCTAGAAATCAAACGACAAATGATATTGATATTAATTGGAGCTAGAGTGCCTAGAAATCAAACGAGAACCATCTAGTGCTAGAGTGCCTAGAATTAATATTGATATTAACTAGAGCTAGAGTGCCTAAGTAGAAGTAAAATGATTTTGATAGTAACTAGAGCAAGAGTGCCACGAAATCAAACGAGAAGCATCTAGTACTAGAGTGCCTAGAATTGATATTGACAAGAACTAGCGTACATAGAAGTCGAACGAGAACCATCTAGTGCTAGAGTGCCTAGAATTAAGCTTGATATAAACTAGAGGCAGAGCGCCTAGAAGTCGGACGAAGACCTTTGAGTGTTGTTGACGTCGTCAAAATAGATAAGAAAAACCAAAGGTCCGAGATGGCTACCTTGCGGAATTCCAGAGAAAGCGGTGAAAACTTGCGAAATGGACCCGTCGATAGATACATTAACGTGACGATAGACAGATACGATTTAAACCACCGGAGCAGCGGCCCTCCAATAGTGAGTTTGTCCAGTTTAGCGATAGCGATTTGATGATTCAGCTTGTCAAAGGCACCATAGAGGTCCGTGTACATAACGTCTGTCTGAGAACGGTCTTCGAAGCAATCCATTATGTGGGAAGTGAGTGATATGATACAGTAGTTCAGTTATTTTTCAATCTGCGCAAGAAAGACTCAAATTGCAAAGGAATGTGCCGGAGGATCTTTCGTGCGTTTGTTATATAAATACCAAAAAAAATTCAAGCTGTTGTCGATATAATACAAACCAGCCCCTCGAAAGATGAGTCTTCCATATAATGTTCAAGCAAAACACACTCAAATGAAATAATACAAAAATGCGAATCAATTTTGGGACGTATGCAGAAGACCAAACCTACCGATCCTATTGTCCGAATTATGAAAAGCGATCAAGAGTTAAAGATTACTCGCAAAGGCAATATTCAAAAACCAAAATTATATGAATCCGTATCATTACAGAGTAGAGGTAAAGGTGGATGTAGGGAATGAGAGTATATACAGTGTGACGGAAGAAAGTGAGGGGAAAAGAGAGATAGAAACATGAATTCAATAGGAGCAAGGAAACGACAAGATTCACTAACGAATAGTAGTTCGGTTGGAAAAAGTAAACAGACGTCAGTCTTGTGATTGACTTGATGGAAAGAGGAGAGCAGCGAGGTGATAGTTAGTCTGTTGATCCGGAGTGCCTTCCACCGGACACGACACCTACTACCAATTTTTTGGTTAAAAAACTACTCAAAATCTGAGTTTGTACACTTTAAGGGCATTTTGAGTAGTTTCAACCTAGCTTTAACTAAATCCGACCAATTTACAGGTAGAATCATTTAAGAGTGTACACTTATATTAAATACAGAATCAAAGTGGAACCTAATCTTTTCATTGTTGAAATTTAGTTCTAGATTGTTTAACAAGTAAATAGCTGAATTTTATGCTACAATGTTAATATATATTGGCATTTTTAACTGTTTCACCGTGATGCTAAAAATAGGAGGGTCAAGTTCATAAGGGATCGAAAAACGATATGAGGCCATTGTGTTTCATTCAATTAATTGTAATATTTTCTATATAAATTATTTTCCACACTTGAATGAACTACATTCAAAAGCCCCTCGGAAGAAAAAATACGCTGCCAGAAATGACGTTTGACTTCGTTTTAGATGGGCTATAGCCAAGGGGTTTCCAGTAAGGCGTATTAGTGCGTAGTAATCAGAGATTACTTTTGTAATCATTTACGAATTAATTAGGTAATCAATGGTAATCAGTAGAGTAATCAATGATAATTTTAAGTAATCATAATTAATTTATAGTAATCACAAGAGATTGATTACTGGTAATCAGAAGTAATCAGTAAAGTAACTTTTTTCAAAGGTGCGTAGTAATGATTGCTGTTGGAAACTCCTTGAGCCCAACGAACGTAAGTTGACTGCAGAGATGCCATATTTTCTAAAAAAAAATGTCTGGAACTGCTCGAAAACCGAAAAAATCGAGCAGTTTTCCGGCTACTCGAATTTTCTGGTTTGAAAATAATCTGCGAAAATCTGCACACTTTTTTGGGAAATCTGTGAAAATTTAAAGAGCTTCGAACAAAAATCTGCACCAAAACAATAAGTCATAAAAACTGCAAATATCTGCAGAATCATCAAATTCAAAAATCTGGAATTTGCAGACAAATCTGCAAGTCTAGTATCCCTGGTTGACTGCGAACATGCCGTACATAGAGTGACTATATATACACGGTAAAAAATCATCACGTTTATTTCAAGTGTTTTTGCATTTGCTTCAATTTGTCACGCCGCACTGCAAATTGAAGTGATTTAGCATTGATTTTCAAGAGATTTCTATTTTTTAACAAAGAGTTCTACCGTTGAAAAGTATTTAATGGAAAACACCATCTGCATGACTGTTTTCATCCATTGAAAATGAATTTTGTTTTGCAGTTCGTAAATGTCAAAGGCTTGCGAAACAAAAGTGCAACTTACAGTAGTCAGGTAAAAAACAGAAAATCAGCAGATTAAACCATGTTTTCCTTTGAAATCATTGATATTTTGGAGCGTGAGTATAGTGAATTTATCTCTGTAGTCGAAATTATTAAATTAAATATTTTTAGTTTACGGAATTGATCAGATGAAGACAGACATGAATCCCGTAGCTGCATTCTATAATATTTAGCCATCCCAGTATCGGTGATCGTGGATAACTGTTAAAATATCATTCATTATGGTAAATTATATTACACATTATATTGATATCTATACCTATAAAGAAGGATTTCTGTCTGTCTGTCTGTCTGTCTGTCTGTCTGTCTGTCTGTCTGTCTGTCTGTCTGTCCTGTGTTCCTTATAGAATCAAAAACTACTGAACCAATCGGCGTGAAAATTTGCATGTAGAGGTTTTTGGGGCCAGGAAAGGTTTTAGTGATGGTTAGAGACCCCTCCCCCCACTAAGAGGGGGGGCTCCCATACAAATGAAACACAAATTTCTGCCTAACCCGAGAACTAATCAAGCAAATAGAACCAAATTTGGCATGTGGGTGTTTTCGGTGACAAGAATTTATTCTAGGGTAATTTGAGACCCCTCCCCTCTTTATAAGGGGAATTATAACTCCTCTCCCCTTTAAGAGGGGGGGTTTCCATACAATATCCTCATAACTCGAGAACTAATCAAGCAAATGGAACCAAATTTGGCATGTGAAGGTTTTCGAGGGCAAGAAAATTTTCTATGTTGAATTAGGACCCCTCCTCACTTTAAGAGGGGGGGCTCCTGTACAAATGAAATACCAATTTCCTCATAACTCGAGAACTAATCAAGCAAATGGAACCAAATTTGGCATGTGTGTGTTTTTGAAGACAAAATTTTTTTCCATGATGAATTGGGACCCCTCCCCACTTTAAGAGGGGGGGGGGCTCCTATACAAACGAAATACAAATTTCCTTATAACTCGAGAGCTAATCCAGCAAATGGAACCAAATTTGGCATGTAGGTGTTTTTGGAGGCAAGAATGTTTTCTATGATGAATAAGAACCTCTCCCCACTTTAGGAGGGGGGTCTCCTATACAAATGAAATACAAATTTCCTCATAACTCGAGAACTAATCAAGCAAATAGAATCAAATTTGGCATGTAGGTGTTTTCGGTGACAAGAATTTATTCTATGGTAAATTGAGACCCCTCCCTCTTTATAAGGGGAATTGTAACTCCTCTCCCCTTTAAGAGGGGAGGCTTCCATACAAATTTCCTCATAACTCGAGAACTAATCAAGCAAATGGAACCAACTTTGGCATGTGAAGGTTTTCGAGGGCAAGAAAATTTTCTACGGTGAATTAGGACCCCTCCCCACTCTAAGAGGGGGAGCTCCTGTACAAATGAAATACAAATTTCCTCCTAACTCGAGAACTAATCAAGCAAATAGAACAACATTTGGCATGTGGGTGTTTTTTTTGGTGACAAGAATTTATTCTATGGTGAATTGAGACCCCTCCTCTCTTTATAAGAGGAATTATAACTCCTCTCCCCTTTAAGAGGGGGGACTTCCATACAAATTTCCTCATAACTCGAGAACTAATCAAGCAAATGCAACCAAATTTGGCATGTGAAGGTTTTCGAGAGCAAGAAAATTTTCTATGGTGTATTAGGACCCCTCCCCACTTTAAGAGGAGGGGCTCCTGTACAAATGAAATACAAATTTCCTCATAACTCGAGAACTAATCAAACGAATTGAACCAAATTTGGCATGTGTGTGTTTTTGGAGACAATTTTTTTTTTCAATGATGAATTGGGACCCCTCCCCACTTTAGGAGGGGGGGTCCTATACAAACGAAATACAAATTTCCTCATAACTCGAGAACTAATCCAGCAAATGGAACCAAATTTGGCGTGTAGGTGTTTTTGGAGGCAAGAATTTTTTCTGTGATGAATTAGGACCTCTTCCCACATTAGGAGGGGGGGCTCCAATACAAATGAAATACACATTTCCTCATAATTCGAGAACTAATCAAGCAAATGGAACCATATTTGGCATGTGGGTGTTTTTGGAGGCAACTATTTTTCCCATGATGAATTAGGACTTCTTACCTTTTTAGGAGGGGGGGGGGCTCCCATTCAAACGAAATACAAATTTGCTCATAACTTTAGAACTAATCAAGCAAATGGAACCAAATTTGGCATGTGAGAGTTTTAGATGGCAGAATTTTTTTTCTGTGGTGTATTACGACCCCTTTCGCTTTTAAGAGGGTGGGCTCTCATACAAATGAAATACAAATTTCCTTATAATTTGAGTACTAATCAAGCAAATGGAACCAAATTTAGCATGTAGGAGATTTTTGAGTCTTGAATTTATTTTATGATAGTTAGAGACCTCTCACCCCTGTGGTAGGGGATATGGACTCTCATACAAATAAAACAAAAATTTTTGCGAAACTCAAAAACTAATCCAACTCGAGAAATTCGAGACTCTTCCATAAAACATTAATCAATAACAAGACCACAAAAACTATCTATAGTAACACTAGATCATTCAGGACGAGCCGGTCGCGAGTGTTGCCGGTGACCCGCCGTCGGAAGCGCCGCCCACTGGGGGGCTTGCAAAACTCGAGAAGTGACAAAGATCATCCGAGATTCATGATTTATGTACAACACAGGTTAATTTGTGGCAATACGAAGTTTGTCGGGTCAGCTAGTAATATAATAAATAAACTTGTTGAACAAATTAAGTTTTATCAAGCTTTTTTTTTCAATTCATTTGACAGTCCAAAAATCAAAACATATAGCACACTCGAAATTGAAGTGATTTTTTGTTGGTTTCATCGTGCTTTGTATTGACTCATTTTCAATAGATTTTCATTTCGAATTATAATGTTTGGCAAGTAGTGCTAATTCAAAGGTAAATCACTTCACTTCAACGTGATATTTTTTTACCGTGTATTATAGTTAGAGTTTTTCAATAATTGAACGTACCATTCGTGCCGTCTGACACCATCGCGGCGGCACCTGCAGCAGCCTTCTCGACTTCCAGAAAACCTTACCCTAGACAGACATACAATTGTACCAGCGTTGTACGTGTACAGCGTTGTACATGTACAACGGAAGGGTGACAGACATACTGCTGTACGTTGTACGTGGTTGTGCTCATCACCGATAATCTCTAATTGCATGGTCTAAGCGTTGGTTTTTGTTCCTATTCACGAAATGTTAACACAAATTTCAAGATGCCGAGCGTTTAGCGTTAAATCTTTGCCAAAATCTTGCAAAATAATAATTATTTTAAATTCTGCCTAGTTTTTGTTATCACAACTACCAGTCATTGGCGCTGCGCGCAGTAAAAATCGAGCAGTTGTAGCTTCGTACAACGGTGAAAGCAGGGGCTTGCGATGGGTGCCATGTTTTTGTTGCCAACATCTCAGCACATCTCGACAAAGGTTGGCAGCAAATCTACCTGTCAGACGGGCGCTATTTCTTGCATTTTTTGAAATAGCGCCCTTCGTTAAGTGGACTGTCAAACACCGTTCGTTAAGATACGGATAGCACCCCGCTGGGTGAAAGAGGTAGGTAGAGTGACTATATACAGAGTGGCGACAATGTCAAAATTGGAATGATAATTATCTGTCAGTGTCATTCCAATCGAGCAGACGACCTATCCAACGCGTATGCAGGAAAGAGAAAGAAAAACCTTGGAAAAGCCGCATTGCATACATTTGGGATGACTTGGCGCCACTCTGTATATAGTCACTCTAGAGGTAGGTACAGAAACCACCGTTGTACCACTTTGCTTGCGTGATTCTACCCAAGTAACAACGATAGCTGAATTGCAAGAGCAATGGCTGTTTACGGGTTGGTTTAAGGCGATCAAAGCTGCATAAAGTAAGCACTTAAATGATGTTTAAATAAGCGATGTTTAAGCTACTTTAAGTTTTTCAAACCAGTTCTCTCCCAAAAGCTCATAAACAAGCTTAATAGTGCATTTTTCTGCTAAACTATCTGCTTCCCAACAGCCATAAACATCAAACCGTTTTACGGCTGCTTAAAGGTGTTAAAATGTAGAGTGGAAGCTTTCATTAGGCTCACAGCTTTCAAACTACTTTAGGGCTGCTTAGAGGTGTTAAAGTGGCTTTACAAACTTCTACCAAGTTTTTTTCGGCTCACAGCACACTTACTGTTAGATCATAGAATTTCGCAGTTCGGCTGACAGCAAAAGCTTATCCGTTATCGACATTATCGACTGCTTCACGCTAGGCGGGCTAGGCTTCAGGTGTAAAGATATTCTCACTGTCTGTTCTGCAGATGCAAATGGGGCGGATCATACGGTGAGTGCTTATGGATCAAAAGATGGCGGGTTCAATTCCCGGAAAAAAAGACATGCATTTTTAATTAGCTATAGCTTACTTATACGAATTAAAGTTATTCGAAATTAAAAATATCACGTTCGAAACATGTTTACAGCAAAATAAAAAAAGGCCGCGCTTCATTTTTTAAATTTAAAGATAGATTTTTTTTGGCTGCATAAAGATTGATGAAGCGTTGATTAAGCGACTGGAAAAGCAGATTGCAAAACTATTTCTCGTTCTAAAAATAGAATTGACAGCATTGCGTAAATTGGCTATTTGAAAGCGCAAAAAAGTTTCTATTAAGCTTCATTGCAGCTTCGAAAGCAGCTATTAATTAGCCTGAAGCTTGATAAAATCACCAGATTTAGATGTTTAAGAGCTGAAAAAAGGTTTTTATTTCTAAACCTAAATCATAGGTCAGCCACAGGTTGAATAAAATCAGCTATAAAAGCGTTTGATCAGCCTGAAATTGTTACTTGGGTATCGTTGTACATGGTGACAGATATACAATTGTACAGGTACAACGCTGGTACAATTGTATGTCTGTCTCTGGTATTACCGCTATGAAGACTTTCGTATAGACGAACGGGTGTGCAAAGCCGGATAGAATCACTTTGAACCAAAATGAAAAAAATTGGTACATTTAAGCAAACATAAATTCAAGGACGGATTAAAAGGGAATAACTCAAGCGCTACTTTTTTTGATAAATGTTGTTTACTTTTATTTTTGGTTAGATTGCATAAACAACATGCTAGTTGCTGCAGCGACACCATAGTGAAAACGTGAATACTTTGATGACATTACAGATCAAAATCAATCCTCTTAGTGATGTGTGCACCACGTAGCGGGAGCACTACCACATATTTGCAAAATGGCGGTGGAGCTTTTACACATGTTGCGAGATTAAGGCTGTGAACCATTTCGCGAAATTTTTAACTTTTTGGTTAAAATTTGACAGTTCGATGGTTATTTCTCCTTGAGTGGTTAAAATCAGTTCAGAATGTGAACCATTTCATATTTGACAGATTGATAGTTTTTTTTGCTCAATGAGAGCATATAAGGTGAGGATGAAAATATTGTTTTTTCTGTCCGAGTTAAAATCGGAGGAATTTTTGATGTTCATTTGCTTTTATTTGATAGATAAAATTCATCTCATTTCAACCCGGGTTGTTTGAACAAATTTATAATGTGATAAGCATCCATACCAATGTAAAAAAAATCTAACGAAAAATCAGTGAAACTTGTCGAAGCTCTCTTCCTCACCTGTGCATATCTCATTGGCTCTCAGAACTTGGTTAAAACTAACCATGCTCCCGAGCAGGGTTATTTTCGGAAAACCATCGAACTGTCAAATTTTAACCAAAAAGTTAAAAATTTCGCGAAATGGTTCACAGCCTAAGATAAATGACTGTTCTCTGTGATAAAAATGCTATATCTAGATAGAATTAACAAAAGGGCGAATGTCGCAAATGTAAACAAAACGGGTGAGAGTTATTTTTTGCTGGACCAGCATAGGAAAACCAACCCTCACTCGGTTTGTTTACGCTTGCGACATTCGCCCTTTTGTTTATTCTATCTTCATATATTACATTAAATCGTTTCGGTATCTTCGGTGTACTTTTTCGTTACATTCCAAACAATAAGTGCGCCGAAGAGACCGAAAATATTTAAGCTAAATTTGCACTTTTATGAACGATTGCGCACTTATTGATTGGACAATCTTCCTTGCAATTAGCAATAGCTCATATGCAACTTACCACTCTCCAGCACTCAAAATAGACCATTTTAGTTGAAGCCGTCAAGCCAATTTCCTCGTGCATATTTGAAATGTTTTTAAAACATTTTTGTTTTCGTCAAATCAAAACAACAAGTTCATAGGGTGCGCGCCTATGTGAAAATAAATAGAGTTACCAAATATTTAGATTAAAAATGAATTCGCCTGATCTGAACGAGGTGTTCATATTAGCGAGGGTTGAGTGTAATATTTTGATCGAGTAAAACACATGTGCATTATCCAAGTTTACATTTAATTATGACTCGGTACTTTTTCGATTTCACAGCTCACTTTAACACTCACGCCAGCATGCTTTTTTCTTGCACGTAGCAAGTTATAACATAAATCAGCGTGAAATTTCTTTTTCTTAAAATATATGCATTATGTTTTTATTTTAAATGTTTTTTACAAACTTTTTGTGCAACTTATTTCATATTTAGTTCTACTATAATTTTATTTTATTTGCTTTTCTATAAAACCTAATCCGTTAGAGGTTATAGACTGTTTTTGATAAGATGAAACTAAAAATATGGAAATGCCATTCCATTACATTAGCTCTACATTTGCGCATTCAAACACTGTCTTATAACATATGTTTTTATTAGATAATACCAACTTAATAGCAACAAATTAAAGTGACGCAAGGATGAAACAGCTTTTTATAATCTCGTAGAACTATACCTCATAATTTGTATAATGACCATTTCTGGAGAATAAAAATCACTTTCATTTTTGTGATAAAAAGTATCCAAAAAACTATGAGCATGAATTGCACACATAACGGCAAATAATATATCCCAATCGGCAATCCCAATTATTATCAGGTGACCAAACCAACTGCTTCACAACCACAACAAAACATGTTGTTTCTTTTTCAAATAAATACATATTCTGATTTTTTATAGAAAAAATGTTCTGGATCTTGGATCACGTGAGAAACATAATTTACGATATTGACTTATGGAATATTCGAAAATTTCATAGCGTAGATTATAATGATTTTTCCACCTCCGCCCCCACCTAATGATATTTTGCATAGTGGGTTGCCAGTGTGTAACACATCGACACATACCCAACTTTGCCTCTTAACGCGTTGCATAATTTGTGAATAGTCTCTTATTGTATGAACGATGACATCAAAAAAATTTCGGGCCGATCCACCCCATTCGGAACTATGAAGTTGCTGATATTTGTTTGGTTTTTGTGTGAGAAAAAAAGAGAAGGAAGTATTTTTGCTTTTGTTTTCACGTAAGTTCTGACAGTTCGGCATGGGTTTTCGTGTAAGAGCGAACAGGCTTAAAAATCTCTTTCACTTTCGTAGTCGCGAATCGGCAGGCAAGCATGTTTTCGTCCTATAGGTTTTCGCTGCCACCATCTCGTGTGTGCGAAAATGAGATAGCATTTCACCACTGCGTTTCATTAAACTGCCAGCAGTCTGATTTAGGGGATTTGGGCCTGGTGCCAAATTTTAAGCCCGGGACAGCCGGGACATGGGACATCCTTACCCAGGGAGCTGATATGACGCCTTATTTTCGTTGCTTACATGAAAAAGGTAGCGAGCGTTCTGCTTATATTGCTGTTATTCGGTTCTGTATAAAAACCTTCCCAAAAGAAAAATAAAAGCAAAAAAGACTCCGTTACCAGTTTTCCCAAGCAACAATGTGAGTTTTATTGTACGCTTATGGTGGTCTTCAAAACCAATTTTGGTCTTAAATGCCATCATAAGAGTGTAATAAAACCCAAATTGTTACTTGGGTTGATAGCCGAATCGTTCGGACTTCCACTTCTGTTCTGTGTTCTCATGCAATCACTCATTGCGATTGCAGCTCGATATAGAGATGCCATTAGGGTAGAGGGTGGGTACAGAGACTATAGATATCTATAGTCTCTGTAGGGTGGGCCGGCCCATTCGGAATTTTGTAAGCCTGGTGGCAGGTGATTTCTGTTTGACAGAACTTGGAATCTGGGTAGAATTTTCATTTACTTTGAGTTACTGTTAAAATGCTGAGCGAATTCCTTTTTCAGTGACGCAACTTATATAAAACAATCTCCCTTGGCGTTCCGCATCATGTTGTTTTTTTTCGACAGACTAGGACAGACTTCGCAGTCAACTATTACAGTGCTGGACAATTGCGGGGCTAATAATGCGATCATATCGAATCGGTTTTTATACAGCCACTCCCAACCGAGATTTGATCATGCAACTACTGGCTTATTGACCAGTGTCGTACGTCGAGGTCTCAGGTCGAGGCCAATTGGGAACTCATATTGATTTCATGTACTTCATGTAACAAGGCAAAATCAATTTTGTATCTGTTGAATTTTTTTTATATTTGTCTGTCAAGATCATTCTTGTTCTTTGATTTATTTGTTTTATGAATGGCTTTTCAAGACACGAAGCTGAAAACGGTTGGATTAACAACAATTAAAAAAAAATCACATTTCTAATACGGACGGGAAAACTGCTCAACAGTTAACATTATTTAGTTGAGTTAGTCGTTAGTGAGCGAGTGAAAAATTCTACCCTCTAACAAAGTGACAGTAACTGTTATTAACAATTTCTCATAACACGCGCCAGTGTCAAAAATATCGTGACGATAGGTGGCGATCGTTTTTACGTGCCGGTCAAAATTGACGCACCATCGGTTCCTATAAAGAAAATGTTTACTACTATCAGATTGTTTAAAATTATCGGCCAAATATTGCAAAAACGTTATATTTTGATATAAATTATTGGAAAAAAATAATTGACTATTTTTGGGTTTTTTTCGTGTTGTAAAATAAATATTAGATCATTCCTCGAGAAATTTATTGTCGCTTTTTGGTTTTCATGAAGTTCATAATCCGGATTTCACGGCAGTTGCTACTTCTCACTGTTCTCCTTATTTCCGTGACTCCCAAAACCTGCTTCACTTTTACCAAAGTGAATTCGGAGGTAAAAACTGATTTGATTAAAACAATCACGTAAAACGTCTGCAAGCTAAATTGGCCGGCTCCGGCAAAATTTCATAGATTGCACCAATTTCCATCCCACCCTGGAATTCGTTCCGAAAAAAATATTTTGAGATTTCTCAGGATAACCTTACCGAAATCTACAGCTTACGTAAAACGAAAATCTTCTACCGTATGGTACTATTATTTTCCATGTTGAATTGGATTTTTATCACAACGACCATTTTTTTATCTATTTTTTATGAATAAACCATTCATATCATTTTATTATAACTATGTCAAGATGGTACGTCACACTCAGAAATGTTTGACATTGCTCAGCTAATAGCGTTGGTTCGTTGTGTTGTGAATGCTAGAGCATTTTATCGGACCTATGTCGAAGAACACTCTAAAACATTATTATTTTTGACAAGAGAAAACGGCAACCGATATTTATTTTCGTAATGAACTCAATTTCGTGAAAAAGCATGTAGCATGTTGCCTTTTGAAGTGGCAGTATAGTAGCACATACCCTTAAAAAAAATTGTTTTTAAACATACTTTTAGGATAAGAATCACACTCAAGTCTTTACACGGGGGATACGTGGCGCGTAAAAGAAAACCCTTTAAAAAATCGCGGTAATTCGAAAAATGTTGCAGAAACAAACCACGTTAGTTAAAAAATCGTCATAAAAAACGCATTAATTCCAAAATCGTAACAAATTTCCGTGCAAAAAAAAATTGAATGTAAGTATAAGAAATTACAAATTACCGTGCCAGCATCATATCGAAGACAGTGCTTAACTCTGAATAGTTGCAGATTTTTCCTAAATATTTGCAAAACCATTTAAATAATATAAAGTCATCAGATATAGTGATCAAATTGTTTAAATAGCTAGAATTTTGTCTATACTCCAAACCTCCAAACATATAGAATTGGGCTCTGTCTTGAATATGGTACTGGAACGGTACACTTTTAAAGTCTTTTACAGCCTTTTTAATAACCACAGACGTATTAGTTTGGAAAATGCATTCAGAAAGCAACCAATGACAATAGTATAACACTCTAAATTGACCGTTGTTTGCTAAAGTAATAAATATTCTCAAATCACAACTTTTTGCCGCATAAAATGTTGCGAAATAGAAAACATACATCAAATCATAGAAAGAAAAATACTTGGTTTGAGATGTGTGATTTAGTATTAGTCACACTCACCAACTTAAAAAAGACAATTTGTCGAATTTATTAACTTTTTTCTATCACGTTATCTTCGTATGCTTGTTATTTCAATTTTAATGTCAGAGGTAGAGCTTCATTGGTTGTAATCCGTCTTTAGTCATTTTCCCATTTGCTTTGCATCATACTTCATTGCATCTCATATCAACATGTTTTACTATAAATAGTGTTATCATTATTTTAGGTATCTGATAAGTATACATATTTATTATATATTACTCACTAACAAATCACACTTTTTCATATTATTAGGAGTAATCGAAAAGCAACTAAAATGATTGGCAACTCTATAATAAATCAATATTTCGAGTGAAGTGGAAAGTGCAAAGTTGTCATTTTAAACTGTATTCTAATACGCATCACTGTCAAGTAGCCCCCGATCTTCTACGACAGATGTGACAAAAAATTAACGTGCATTGCGTCCTCTTGCGTTTATGCGTTACTAGCTGACCCGACAAACTTCGTATTGCCACAAATTAACCTATGTTGTACATAAATCATGAATCTCGGATGATCTTTGTCACAATCTCGAGTTTTGCAAGCTCCCCAGTGGGCGGCGCTTCCGACGGCGGGTCACCGGCAACACTCGCGACCGTCTCGTCCTGAATGATCTAGTGTTACTATAGATAGTTTTTGTGGTCTTGTATTGACTAATGTTTTATGGAAGAGTCTCGAATTTCTCGAGTTGGATTAGTTTTTGAGTTTCGCAAAAATTTCTGTTTTATTTGTATGAGAGTCCATATTCCCCTACCACAGGGGTGAGAGGTCTCTAACTATCGTAAAATAAATTCAAGACTCCAAAATCTCCCACATGCCAAATTTGGTTCCATTTGCTTGATTAGTTCTCAAATTATAAGGAAATTTGAATTTCATTTGTATGGGAGCTCCCCTCTTAAAAGGAGAAGGGGTCGTAATTCACCATAGAAAAAATTTCTGCCATCTAAAACTCCCACATGCCAAATTTGGTTCCATTTGATTGATTAGTTCTCGAGATAAGAGGAAATTTGCATTTCATTTGTATGGAAGCCCACCCTCTTAAAGGGGCGATGGGCCATAACTCGCTTTCTAAAGAAGACAGGGGTATCAATTCACCATAGAAAAAAAATCTTGCGTTCAAAACCACTTACATGTCAAATTTGGTTCCATTTGCTTGATTAGTTCTCGAGTTATGAGGAAATTTGTTTTTCATTTGTATAGGAGCCCCCCCCCCCCCCTCTTAAAGTGGGGAAATCCATAGACAATATACCATAGAAAATATTCTTGCCTACAAAAACACCCACATGATAAATTTGGTTCCATTTGCTTGATTAGTTCTAGAGTTATGAGGAAATTTGTATTTCGTTTGTATGAGAGCCCCCCCTCTTAAAAAGGTAAGGGGTCCTAATTCATCATAGAAACAATGGTTGCCTCCAAAAACACCCACACGCCAAATATGGTTCCATTTGCTTGATTAGTTCTCGAATTATGAGGAAATTTGTATTTCATTTGTGTAGAAGCACCCCCTCTTAAAGTTGGGAGGGGTCCTAATTCACCATAGAAAATATTTTTGCCTCCAGAAACCTCCACATGCCAAATTTGGTTCTATTTGCTTGATTAGTTTTCGAGTTATGAGGAAATTTGAATTTCATTTGTATAGGAGCCTCCCCTCCTAAAGTGGGTAGGGGTCCCAATTCATCATAAAAAAAATTTTTGTCTCCAAAAACACCCACGTGCCAAATTTGGTTCCATTTGCTTGATTAGTTCTCGAGTTATGAGGAAATTTGTATTTCGTTTGTATAGGAGCCCCCCCTCTTAAAGTTGGGAGGGGTCCTAATTTACCATAGAAAATATTCTTGCCCTCGAAAACTTTCACATGCCAAATTTGATTTCATTTGCTTGATTAGCTCTCGAGTTATGAGGAAATTTGTATTTCATTTGTGTAGGAGCCCCCCCTCCTAAAGTAAGTAGGAGTCCCAGTTCATCATAGAAAAAATTTTTGTCTCCAAAAACACCCACGTGTCAAATTTGGTTCCATTTGCTTGATTAGTTCTCGAGTTATGAGGAAATTTGTATTTCGTTTGTATAGGAGCCCCCCCCTCTTAAAGTGGGGAGGGGTTCTAATTCACCATAGAAAATATTCATGCCCTGAAAACTTTCACATGCCAAATTTCGTTCCATTTGCTTGATTAATTCTCGAGTTATGAGGAAATTTGCATTTCATTTGTATAGGAGCCCCCCTTCCTAAAGTGGGGAGGGGTCCCAATTCATCATAGAAAAAAATTTTGTCTCCAAAAACACACACGTGCCAAATTTAGTTCCATTTGCTTGATTAGTTCTCGAGTTATGAGGAAATTTGTATGGAAGCCCCCCCTTTTAAAGAGGAGAGGAGTTATAATTCCCCTTATAAAGAGGGGATGGGTCTCAATTTACCATAGAAAAAATTCTTGTCACCGAAAACACCCACATGCCAAATTTTGTTCTATTTGCTTGATTAGTTGTCGAGTTATGCAGAAATTTGTGTTTCATTTGTATGGGAGCCCCCCCTCTTAGTGGGAGGAGGGGTTTCTAACCATCACTAAAACCTTTTCTGGCCCCAAAAAACCTCTACTTGCATATTTTCATGCCGATTGGTTCAGTAGTTTTCGATTCTATAAGGAACATACGGACAGACAGACAGACAGACAGACAGACAGAAATCCTTCTTTATAGGTATAGACAAGTAACATGTAACATAGTTTAGCGTGAAACCGTGCATTCCTTCACTGTACCCTATATCGATAGCTAACAGTCACTCATTCCACCGCACGTGGCCCATCAATCGGCATTTGGTGTAGCACTTCGTCCAGCAATTGAAGAGCTCGATGCAAATGTACCTCTATCCAACATGGTGTTTCTTTGATGGATTGTCGTGGATAATCGGGACCCCAGCCTTTAACGAATGATAGTCGTAAAATGCAGAGTCGCCTTAAATCATCGACTCCGATCCCAGCAGCTGCAGACAGATCTTGAAACGACAAAAAGCATGATAATAACTGATTGAATCATGGAGTGACATAACTTACTTCTGGGTGCACCAACTGCTAGTCCTGATACGCCGGCTACTGCTGCCGCTTGCATTTGTGCCGCTTTTTGGGCACTTGTTGCTAATGATTGCATTTGCAAGTGACATTGACGTAGATCAAAAACCTGAAAAATTCAAATTGAATATATAACGTTTACTCAACGGTTAAGCATTTTTCGCACTTTTATACAAGCTGCTGGATAGATCTTATGAACAGCATCGCCAGGTGTTCGACCGGCTTCGCGGTCCAAATAATAACTCTGTACGAATACTGAGTGATCACTTAAACACCTTAGCCAGACATCTCCTTCTCCACGTAGGTCCAGTTGCACTCCTTTGCCGATGTGTAATCTACATGACAGGACATAGAACTCACTTGAGTATCACTGATATCAACATAGTTTTAAAAGTAAAGTCATATTTTATTTACTCTATCAATGTGAACGATATCAAAAAAAGAAGCATTTTTTTTGCGGGTTGATGGGTTGCCACTTATTGCTGTTAGACCATTGTCAGTTAAATGAACGGGAAGGGGACACAAACTACAATTGCTTCACTACACTGCAATGATTCAGAATGCAAATTTGATTATTGTTCCTTTAAAACTACATAACTTTCCTTCGAAAATACATTAGGGCAGCTTTGCAGTATCCGAGAAAAAATATTTCATTACGAAAGCACAGAGAACAGATTGGCAGGCTCAAAGAAAGTAATCGATTTTTTGTGACGTTTTTATTCCTGCTGAATATGAACGACGTTAATTCTTGGATGGCCCACCTCACACCCATACACATCTTTTGTAGCGTTGCAGGATTACGAGCAGATATCTTTTGATAATAGTTTGATACAGAGAGATTCCATTTCATCTGACTTTACTTCCGTGTATTCCCAATCATATCTCTCAATCCAAGGCTCTTTGCGTTACGAATAGGGGAACAAGGGGCAAGACGACCACCCGGGGCAAAAGTGCCACTCTTCAGTTTTCCATGAAAACGACGGAGAATTTTAATATGGTTATTTTTTATGGTTTCTAAAGTGTCTTACAATATACCATAAGAAAGTTCATCGATAAAAAATATAAACTCAGACATTAAAATGATTTTGAAATTTTACTTTTTGAAAATTGCACAGAATGATAATGACTATGCCGAAAACAAGCATACTGAAATCTTATTTATCTTTATGTGTATTATTTTTGGTCTAACACATTAACTAGACCTAATTCCTATAAAGTCAACATTTCTCTACTTGTGGTCATTTTTCCCACCATAGTGGCTCTTTTGCCCCGTACCTATTAATATCGAGCGAAAAAATATCTGAAACGAAAACGTTATTTTTTTTCTATATTTATATTATTTTGATATTGAACTCACTGAAACTGTTTAGATTATACCCTCATCTTTTAGGCCTTTTCAGGTTGAATTCAATTGGTTCTTTTTGCCCGTAATTAATTGAAAACAGTTAAGATGTTCTTTATGCCCCGGGTCCTCCTATCTTACAGATTTGTTTAAATTCTTTTAAAACTGCTTGCCTGTTGTTGGCACTGTTTCTGTAGCAAAACGCAACGGTTTGATGGGTTTAGCTTTAGCTGTAAGTTATTTATTAATTTTAGTAACATTATCTATACCTATAAAAATGGATTTCTGTCTGTCTGTCCTGTGTTCCTTATAGAATCAAAAACTACTGAACCAATCGGCGTGAAAATTTGCATGTAGAGGTTTTTGGGGCCAGGAAAGGTTTTAGTGATGGTTAGAGACCCCTCCCCCCACTAAGAGGGGGGGCTCCCATACAAATGAAACACAAATTTCTGCAAAACTCGAGAACTAATCAAGTAAATAGAACCAAATTTGGCATGTGGGTGTTTTCGGTAACAAGAATTTATTCTAGGGTAATTTGAGACCCCTCCCCTCTTTATAAGGGGAATTATAACTCCTCTCCCCTTTAAGAGGGGGGGCTTCCATACAAATTTCCTCATAACTCGAGAACTAATCAAGCAAATGGAACCAAATTTGGCATGTGTGTGTTTTTGGAGACCAAAATTTTTTCTATGATGAATTGGGACCCCTCCCCACTTTAGGAGGGGGGGCTCCCATACAAGCGAAATACAAATTTCCTCATAACTCGAGAACTAATCAAGCAAATGGAACCAAATTTGGCATGTGAAGGTTTTCGAAGGCAAGAATATTTTCTATGATGAATTAGGACCCCTCCCCACTTTAGGAGGGGGGGCTCATATACAAGCGAAATACAAATTTCCTCATAACTCGAGAACTAATCAAGCAAATGGAACCAAATTTGGCATGTGAAGGTTTTCGAAGGCAAGAATATTTTCTATGATGAATTAGGACCCCTCCCCACTTTAGGAGGGGGGGCTCATATACAAGCGAAATACAAATTTCCTCATAACTCGAGAACTAATCAAGCAAATGGAACCAAATTTGGCATGTGAAGGTTTTCGAAGGCAAGAATATTTTCTATGATGAATTAGGACCCCTCCCCACTTTAGGAGGGGGGGCTCCCATACAAGCGAAATACAAATTTCCTCATAACTCGAGAACTAATCAAGCAAATGGAACCAAATTTGGCACGTGGGTGTTTTTGGAGACAAAATTTTTTTCTATGATGAATTGGGTCCCCTACCCACTTTAGGAGGGGGGGCTCCTATACAAATGAAATTCAAATTTCCTCATAACTCGAGAACTAATCAAGCAAATGGAACCAAATTTGGCATGTGGAGGTTTCTGGAGGCAAAAATATTTTCTATGGTGAATTAGGACCCCTCCCCACTTTAGGAAGGGGGGCTCCTATACAAATGAAACACAAATTTCCTCATAACTCGAGAATTAATCAAGCAAATGGAACCAAATTTGGCATGTGAAAGTTTTCGAGGGCAGGAATATTTTCTATGGTGAATTAAGACCCCTCCCAACTTTAAGAGGGGGGGCTCCTATACAAACGAAATTCAAATTTCCTCATAACTCGAGAACTAATCAAGCAAATGGAACCAAATTTGGCACGTGGGTGTTTTTGGAGACAAAATTTTTTTCTATGATGAATTGGGTCCCCTACCCACTTTAGGAGGGGGGGCTCCTATACAAATGAAATTCAAATTTCCTCATAACTCGAGAACTAATCAAGCAAATAGAACCAAATTTGGCATGTGGGTGTTTTTGGAGGCAACCATTTTTTCTATGATGAATTAGGACCCCTTACCTTTTTAAGAGGGGGGGCTCTCATACAAACGAAATACAAATTTCCTCATAACTGTAGAACTAATCAAGCAAATGGAACCAAATTTATCATGTAAGTGGTTTTGGACGCAAGATTTTTTTCTATGGTGAATTGAGACCCCTCTCTTCTTTAGAAAGCGAGTTATGGCCCATCTCCCCATTAAGAGGGTGGCCTTCCATACAAATGAAATGCAAATTTCCTCTTATCTCGAGAACTAATCAAGCAAATGGAACCAAATTTGGCATGTGGGAGGTTTTGGAGTCTTGAATTTATTTTACGATAGTTAGAGACTTCTCACCCCTGTGGTAGGGGGATATGGGCTCTCATACAAATAAAACAGAAACTTTTGCGAAACTCAAAAACTAATCGAACTCGAGAAATTCGAGACTCTTCCATAAAACATTAGTCAATACAAGACCACAAAAACTATTTAGTGTAACACTAGATCATTCAGGCCGAGACGGTCGCGAGTGTTGCCGGTGACCCGCCGTCGGAAGCGCTGCCCACTGGGGGGCTTGCAAAACTCGAGATTGTGACAAAGATCATCCGAGATTCATGATTTATGTACAACACAGGTTAATTTGTGGCAATACGAAGTTTGTCGGGTCAGCTAGTTTCATATAATTATCTAAACTTACAAATTTTCAGTACAATTTTACACCAAAGAAATTCTTCCCTGTAGTTTAAGCACTAGTTGAGGTTAACGTTTTTCAACTAGAATTTTTAGAATTACTTCATTAGACATATATTAGTTATCAAATTATCATTTTACGCACTTTTAACTGTAAATAGTAATTTAGCTAAGTAGGTTTTAATTAACAAATTAATTTTATCAAATAGAATAATAAATTCACTTTTAAATATCAATATTGATTCACTTTTTAATTTGTAGGAACGCGACCGTGACTTTCAGATTTTAACTATAGCCAATGTTTGTTTTCGTTTTTGATTCGATCCGTCACGGTGACGCACGTCGAGTTCGCCCGGTGAAAAAAGCAGTCAGCGTGTAGTTTACACTGCCAAACGTCTGGGGGCTATTCGCCGTCACACCTGTTTTGCTGTTTTTGGAAACTGGTTGAACAAAATGTAGCCCTTATAAAATAATGAGTTCTGCGTGCACGTTTTTCGGAAATTCAGCAGTCTGAGATCTCCAGCATGTCTTGTTTGGTAATGGTGCACATCTCTTCCGTACACTATTGTGTTTGTCAGGTACTGAGGTGCCATTTCTTTTGCCACACGATACACAAAAACTAACGTATTATAGGTAATCGACTCGCTGCTTTATAGACATCCACTGCCAACAGTCTAACATAAACATCGTTGGCGTTAGTCGATAACAACACAGAATCAACCGCATAGCTTTGTTCTGGAGAATCTGCATTCGTTTCATCTGTAGCTTTGATGCAAGAAACAGGACTGTGGCACAATAGTCGAAGTGGGGGGCGATGATTGATTTATAAATCAGTATTGCAGCTTGCAAGAAAAATCTTCACATCGCGGTTATCTTGATTGTTGAACCAAAAGATCACCGCAGAATTAAATTCAGTAATTATGTACATGAAAATTTAGTAAATCAATTGTTTTTCATCACAACTATACTACAGAACTGTTATTTTGTAGAACTGCAAACTATTAAACCTAAATTTTAATTTTGCGTTTATCTCGCGGTTATCTCCAGAGCGCGTTATCACCGCCGCTGCAGGAGGATTTTTCATAAGCGCCGCAATATCTTTGCATTTGTCGTCAAGAAACGATTGATTCTACACAGCACACCAATCTTTCGAGCAGCCTTACGGATCGTATAAATAATGTGCTCATTGAAATTTAGTTTTTCGTCAATCATCACTCCAAGATATTTCACAACCTTTACTTGTTCAACCACTTCTCTGTCAATTCGGACTGTTCTATTTCCATCATTCTGCAGCCGTTTAGTAGCTACCATACATTTTGTTTTAGCAACGTTCAAGTTTTTTCCATTTCAACCATTCAGAGAATTATTCAATTCATTGTTCATCACATTGAAACAGTCATCGTAGTTGGTAGCAATTACAAACAGTACTGTATCATCCGCAATAAGGTTAACTTCTGCCATCTCCAAAATTCGTTTCACATCGGTCGTATCTCTTCTCTATACATATAATAAAACCAAGTTGGTGCGTTTGTTTGTAAGGGGTAAACTCAAGAACGACTTGGCTGAATTGCATGATTCTTTTTTCGGCTGTTGTGTTTTGATCTGCGTCAGGTTTATTTGCAAAAAAACATAATGAAAATCCACGCGAAAAGCTGGCAAATAGTAAAAAACCGATATTTTAGTTTTCCCGCCATCCATCGTACAAACAATGTTGTAGATTGATATGATTATGATAGGTGTAAATCAGCCTACACCACCAATATCAAGCAACGTCGTTACTGAGTAAACAAACACGTTGTTGAAGGTAACTTTGATGGAATGGTTGATTGCGCCGGATTTTTTCAGAACATCTGTTCGTTACCACTGTGCTAAACTATTAGTTAGAAATGATAATCTTTTTGGAACTGGAACAAAATTTGGCATGTGGATGTTTTTGGAGACAAGTTTTTCTATGGTAAATTGAAACTCCTCCCCTCTTTAGAAGGGGAATTATGATTCCTCTCCCCTTTAAGAGGGAGGGCTTCCATACAAAAGAAATACAATTTTCCTCATAACTCGAGATCTAATCAAGCAGATAGAACCAAATTTGGCATGTGAAGGTTTATGGAGGTAAGAATTTTTTCAATGGTGAATTAGGGCCCCTCGCCACTTTAGGGGAGGGGGCTCCTATATAAATGAAATATGTTCAAATTACCTCATAACTAGAGAACTAATCAACCACATGGAACCAAATTTGGCTTGTGGGGGGTTTTGGAGGCAGCAAATTTTTTTATGATGGTTTTAGTCGCCTCACAGGGGTGATGGTAGGGGGATAAAGACTCTCATACAAATAAAACAGAAATTTTTGCTCAACTTAAAAAGTAATCGAACTCGAGAAATTTTAGATTCTTCCATAAAACATTAATCAATAACAAGACCACTAAAAACTATCAATTAGGTTTATTTATTTTCCTAGGTCTACTGACCTCTATTACTTTCTTTCAGTTGGATTCGAACGAGCGACAGCGAGAATAACCCCTGCGACATGGTACTTTCCACGAAAACTGTGTGACCCGATAAACTTCGTATTGCCACCAGGCTTCATTCTCGATTTTTTGCTCAGTAGATGCTCAATTGACAACAGCGCGTCAACTAAACAGAATTCGAAAAAGTAGTGTAAAGGACGATTGTAGAGCTTATTATTATCTACACTATTGTTGAAGAAATTCTAATTCTATCTTTTGTATTTACGGCGCTATGCGATTGCTACCCAAATGAGCGCTCTTTTTGCTACCAACGGGGTAGCAACCCCCTAGCACCGTAATTACAAAAGATAGAACTATACTTTTTTTAACAGTAATGTAGATAATAATTTGCTCCTCAATCGCTCTTTACACTACTTTTTCGAATTCTATTTAGTTGAGGCGCTGTAGTCAAATGAGCATCTACTGAGCAGAAAACCGAGAATGAAGCCTGATTGCCACAAATTAAACTGAGTTGTACCCAAATCGCGAATCTCGGATGACCTTTGCACAATCTCGAGTTTTGCTAGTTTCTCGGGAGTTCATGGGTGCTTTAATATACAAATTTTCCTCACAGTAAAGTAGAGAGCAACTCCCCCCATTGTTTAGCCTGATCAAATAAACCGGATAGCATTTAAATATTCGCCATCATTACAAACCATTTCGCCGAATACCATTCTGCGGGACACCAATTCTCGGTTGACCATAACGCGGAATATAGTTTCGCAGAATACCATTTCGCGAAAAATCTTACGCGGGATTTCACGGAAAGCCTTTTCGTAGAAAGTACCATTTCGCAGGGGTGACCCAACTGAAGGAAAGTAATAGAGGTCAGTAGATCTAGGAAAATAAATAAACCTAGATAGAGGTGATCTCTACGGAGGGCTGCCCCTCGCAGTGGCCGGTGCTTCCGACGGTAGGTCGCCGGCAACACTTGCAGCCTGTGGCCGTCTCGCGCTTAATTATCTAATGTTACTATTGATAGTTTTTGGTGGTCTTGTTATTGACTAATGTTTAATGAGCCTAAAATTTCTCGAGTTCGATTAGTATTTGAGTTACGCAAAAATTTCGGTTTTATCTGTATTACAGTCCTTATCCCCCACCACAGAGGTGAGGGGTCTCAAATCACTATAAAAAAATTCCTGCCTCCAAAACCCCCCACATGTCAAATTTGGTTCCATTTGCTTGATTAGTTCTAGAGTTATGAGGATATTTGTGTTTCATTTGTGTGGAAGTTCCCTCCCTTAAAAGGGGGGTTCATTATTCCCCTCCTAAAGAGGGGAGGGGTCTCAATTCACCATAGAAAAAATGCCTCCAAAAACTCCCACATGCCAAATTTGGTTCCATTTGCTTGATTAGTTCTGGAGTTATGAGGAAATTTGTATTTCATTTGTTTGGGAGTCCCCCTCCTAAAAAGGTAAGGGGTCCTAATTCATCATAGAAAAAATTCATGCCTCCAAAAACACCCACATGCCAATGATGGTTCCATTTGATTAATTAGTTTTCGACTTATGAGGAAATTCGTATTTCATTTGTATAGGAGCCCCCCTCCCTCCTAAAGTGGAGAAGGGTTTCTATTCACCACAGAAAAAATTCTCATCTCCAAACCACCCACATGTCACATTTTGTTCCATTTGCTTGATTAGTTCTCGAGTTGTGCAGAAATTTGTGTTTCATTTGTATGGGAGCCCCCCGTCTTAGTGGGGGGAGGGGTCTCTAACCATCATAAGAACCTTCCCTGGCCCCATAAACCCCTATATGCAAATTTTTACGCCGATCCATTTCCATCCAAATCCAAATCCATTTTTATAGGTATAGATTTGTATGGTAGCCCCCCCCTCTTAGTGGGGAGAGGGGTCTGTAACCATCATAAGAACCTTCCCTGGCCCCAAAACCCCTACATGCAAATTTTTACGCCGATCGGTTCAGTAGTTTTCGATTCTATAAGGAACATATGGACAGGCAGACAGACAGAAATCCATTTTTATAGGTATAGATATTGCATATTATTAGATGGTTATCTGCAGCAGACGGAATTGGGGGTTATTTAACGTAATCGAATTTGCTGTCACAAAAAACAAATTGACACCCAGAACAATGCATTGCAATGGCTGGGAACTGATATTTGGCAATAAATTTTACGATACTTTTTTACGAATAGACGTTCTATGAAAATCTGGTAGTCAATTAACCATTCTCTTAAAGTCTTAACTTCTCCAAAAAATGTACCAAATGCCTGAAACTTGAAATCCTGGGGCTGAGTGAGGTCCGCTGGCCGGGTACTGGCGAACACAGGACATCATCCGGGCAAGTCTTGCTCTTCTCTGGTATCCGAAGTAAAAATGCTACTCGAGAAAGAGTTGGATGCCTGCTGAGCCCAGGGGCACATGTGGCCCTGATGAAGTGGGAAACGATAAATCTCGGGTACTTTTTCATTTCGACGTATCTGCAAATGAGAGATTCTCTTCGTGTCTCTTCTCTTCCGCTGTTTACGGCGATACTAATGCATTGAAAACAAAATTTTCAAAACATTTGGCTAGCTAGAGACTCCGGCAACCGATTCATGCAAAGCTGATGTCTCAAAATGCATTAGTAACGCCGTAAACAGCGGAAGAGAGGAGACACGTAGAGAATCTTTCATTTGCAGATACGTCGAAATGAAAAAGCACCCGAGAAATGAGCGAGTAATCGTTGCCAGATTCAGAACACGAGTTAGGAACCTTACAGCAATCCCGTGCTATGCGCCAAGAGATGCTCCCGACCTGCAGTAGAAAGAGTTTTTACAGTCAGCTGAACAGCGTGGTTGAGAAAATCCCGAAGGGGGACATCCAAATCCACATGAGCGACTTCAACGCGAAGATTGGCTCAAACAACGCGGACCTTGAACGCGTCATGGGACGCCATGGCCTAGGAGAAATGAGCGAAAACGGGAGCTGTTTACAAAATTCTGTGGTAATGACCATGTTCATTGGTAGATCGCCCCTCCCACATAGACCAGTACATAAAATCACGTGGGTTTCCCGCGACGGCCGAACAGAAAACCAAATCGACCACATCTGCAACAGCCGGAAATGGCGAAGGAGCCTTCTTGATATACGCAACAAAAGCAGCGCTGATATTGCATCCGACCATCATCTTGTTATCGCTGAGATACGTCTGCGCGTCGCACGTGTCCAACGACGGAGAATCCTGAGGTGAAAAGGGCCTTTGTCGAACAATTTGAATCTCGAGCCTCCGAGCTGCCACCTGGTGGAACCGTCGAAGAGCGATGGACCGGCATCAAGAACGCCTTCATCACGACCAGCGACGAAACTCTCGGCAATGTGCGCAACGGGCGGAGGGAGTAGATTTCGGATGAACTTGGAGGAAGATCGACGAGCGTAGAGAGGCGAAAGCCGGTATTAAGCGAGCGCGGACCAGATCGGCTAAGACAGCTGCCCGTCAACGATACGCCGAACTGGAGAGGACTGTTAAACGTGCTTGTAGGCGGGACAAGAGATCCTGGACTAACTCCCTAGCCAAACAAGGAGAAACCGCCGCCGCCAATGGTGATATCCGTTTGTTGTACAATATTTCTCGCCGCCTTAGTGGTGCCAGGATGAATACAAAGATGCCGCTAAAGGACAGAGCTGGTCAGCTACTGACTGACCGTACAGAATAGCTTAAGCGATGGACTGAACATTTTGAACAACTCTTCCGAGTTTCAAATGTCAGAGACCAACAAAACCAGCAGCGTTGTCTCCGCTGAGACGTACTAAGTTTCGCAGGCATACAGCAGTACGGATTTAACGTTTGAATTAAAGATTCGGGTTTTCGTACGTAGAGTGATCTGGTTTGAGCGCCAAATATTTCGCAGACCTGCAAAGGCACCCCTGGCCTTCCTGATCCGAGTGGCTATATCAGTCTTGGTACCACCATCGGGCGTTGTCTGGCTACCAAGATATTGAAAGGCGTCTACCTGCTCAACTTGTTGTCCTTGTCCCGCTACTGTGAAGTTGGTGGAATTGTCAGTGTTCATTAACATAGACTTAGTTTTCGCTACATTGACTGTGAGACCTGCTGCCTGGGAGCTCTCGGAGGTCATCTAACTTGCTCTGCATATCGTTTCGACGTTGGGCGAGCAAGACAATGTCGTCGGCTAAGTCGAGGTCATTTAGCTGCTCCATCGTTAGAGGATTCCAAGGCAATCCTCGATTTGGTCTACTGGTCTAAGAACACATAACATCAGACGCTGAATATTTCGACGGACGTAGAAATTCATTTAATATATGTTCTCATTTAAAGAAAATTACAGAAAAACGGAAGCGATAGGTAATAAAACTTGTTCTCTTTCAGTTTTTATGTTGTTATCATTATTTTTCTTTGTTTACGTTATTTTAAGTGAAATTTTTATTTTTCAGTTACGAAAGGAAAAAGCTTGATCCAGATTAAAACACGGATTACGTCGATGATTTTTATATGAGAGACAGCAAAGCTTCTCGTAGGACTTAGAAAGCAGCAATGAACCATGCCGGAAATGTTTGTTACTTTTAGTAAAGCTCACATTCGCTTAGTATTCCGCACAAAAGATTTTCGCAAAATCAACTTTATCGATAATGGGTTTCAAATTGTTCTTGCAAAGGAAAGGGAGTTGCTGAACAAGTTCCTACTTGTGGAGTTGCCGTTCTACTGAAAATTAACCAAGAGTGAAACAAAGTCCAACTAAGGAAATATTTGGAAACTCCCATGATATAGAGTTAGACAAAACTTGTCCGCTGTCATCGGCAAACATAAAAGAGGCCACCAACAGTGTAGAGAACATTCTTAGCCCGGATTCTCCATCGAAGGCTGTCGGTTTGATTGGCAGCAGCAGCGATGAAATTTCAAAGTCCGGCGAAGGCAAACGTACGCAACTACCGAGGAAAACAACGTGTAGTGCACAAAATGAACCAAAAACCGACAACTATGGTGGGAAGCGTTTAGTGAATACACACTGGTTGCTGAAAGAATCTGCAAACTTGTCGACTTTCTCAGTGGAAAATGAAGCAACAACGTCCAAGCATTCATCCGTTAAAAATAAGAAAAGTAATGGATCCAGTAAATCGAGCAATCCGAAAAATGAGTTGGTTATCCCGATTTTGCGACAGGCAGTTGATCGAGAAAAGCTTCGTACTGAAGAAGAATCTGCGCAAGACATTGGTTAATCTTGACAAGCTGGATAAAAGCCTGTTAGATGTTCCAATTTTGTAACGTCCTTACATAATATATTATGTTTCCATATTTATTCTAAAGGGAAATTAATTTTTTCAGAACTGTTTCCAACTGTCGGTTGCGGATATTCAGGATACGTTCCCGGAAAATGAGTACGAACTAAAGAAAATATTTGATCGCTACAAAGATATCGGAATTACCAGTGGCAACTAGCAGGCGAACTGTGTTATTTTACGGAATTGACTAGTGTTCTAGATGAGGATCAAAAATACATGACATTAACTCGACAGGAGGAGTTTGTACCACCAGAGAATTTTTCGGAATTTTTCACATCAATGCTCATCATGGATGAAGTTGTTTAACTACACGAATCATAAGAAGGCATTGGACCATATCAGATTGCAGGATGAAACCATCCCGTTCGAGCTATTTTACGTCGCTGCCGTGCAGCAGAAAGAAGAGAAGAGACGATGAAGCTACGTGTGGATAGTTATCATCAAATTAAGTTCATTTGTTGAGTTATGTATTGTTTGGCGTTATGCAGATGTACGTGAGGCCTTGGTGAGAACGAAGGATTTTACTTTCTACCGGAAGCAACTTGTTTTCGATTTACTTTGTACTGATATACACTTAAGAAATACTAGAGCTATTTTCAACTGAAATTTTAAATAAATAATGTCTGTAATGATTCAGTGAATTCACGTAAATAGTTTTTGTTTTTTAACCTGGGTTCTTAGGTATTTAGGAGAACTTTGGGTAAAACCGACACCCTAATAATTTTCACACAAATTCCTTATTTAAAATTAAAAACCCGATTTAATCCACCTAGTGGTGAAAGGAACCTTTGTTATACGGTCTTACTTGCTATTTGAGATAGAAATCGACACGTCTTCGGAGTATAATTCATCTATTGGTTAACGTTACGTACTGCGTTGCTTTACATAAAATATTTGAAAATTGAATAAGTTTGCAAAATGTGAACAAAATATGCCCACCTATAAATTTTGATAGATCCTTTTTTCATGAAAGTGCTGAATAAAGATAAGTAAGTTGTTAATAATTTGAGTAAGTGCAAGTAAAAGTAAGTTGTAAGAGCAAATATTATTCTTTAACATATACATTGCGTAGTAAAGGTCTAGTTTATAGATTTTTGAACTATGCATAATTTCCTGTAATGCCTATTTGATTCACACCAATAAAGTTTTCCAGAATAAATTTCATCAATTTTTATTAACTTTCGGCTACTCACGCTGTTGTATTTTGTATAACACGTGTAGGCTTTTGAACGCCACATTGTTATAAAGATACTATTCGTAGTGTAACTAACGTATATTCTTCAATAAACTTGTTATGAGCAAAATGTCATAATTATTCAATGCATTAATACTTTAAATTGTTGGGAATATAGATCAGCATAAACTGACATCACAGAAATGAAGCATCAGCATATGAGGTGTACCGGAATTGGCTCAACTGGAATTTTCTCTCGTTTCTTCATATGGAAAAATGGTGTCTATATGTATCAAAACAGTCAGCAATAATGTAAAATGTTTAACATGTATCCGTCTGTTGGTAGTCGAGTAATTCGGGGTCAAAATTAGGGTATTTTTTATAATCAAAGTTCTACAGTTCCTAAACAAGCAAACGTAGAGGTATACTATATTCCGAAAAGTTATGTATTTTTACTATTTGTGCAACTTTGTAATACATGAAAAAGGCATACAACAATTACGAAAAGAGCTAAAATAAAAAACTGATTTCACTAATTCATATACAATAAATAAGATTTTTCTAGCTTCGCTGAAGAGATAGAGGGTTACTGTCTTCAGCAAAATTTCTTGTAATAATATGCTCTAAAACTTTGCAAAACACATCAATGTGTTATATTGAAACTGAAGAAAAATATTTTTTTATTTCACTTTTAGGGGGATTAATCAAAATTTAAATTGCACCAGACGATAGAATTTTCAATTTCAAGAAATTCTTCCAAAGGTTCGATAAACCTAAAACCAAGTTTTCCCAGTCAAAACTCTAGTGCGCATGTCTTTTTGGCTTTGGGTCATTGTGCGCGCGAGTAACCGTATTACAAAAGTTGGCGCGAGTGTTGGAGGGTTAATATCTTTTGATCGGCAAAACCAATTCTTCTGAAATTTTGTAGATATATTTGCAGCATTAAAATCTCTAATTTGATGCAAAAATAATTCAAACTAGATAAATCATCCTAGATGAAATAGTTATAAATTATTGTAAATTTTAATGTGTAGTATTCAATTGCTCATAACTTTCAAATTAAACGTCCAATCAAAAAACAAATCAATAGTGATCTATTAGGCTATGTTACCTTTCAAATGAGACTAATAGCGCCTAAGTCTGTTTAGCCATCTTTAAGAAACAGGCGATAATTATTACCTTGTCAAAACAGGTTTTTTTAGGATAACTTTTAAACTACTTATTTGTTTTCAATAAAATTTACCCAAAAAATTTAGCATTAACAAGAGCTTTCATTCGATACCAAGATCGTTGAAATCAGTCATTTGGTTCCGGAGAAAATCGTGTCACGTAATTTTCACGATTTTACTTATAACTTTTAAACGAAATGTCGGACCTCGAAACAATTCAATAGTGATATACTAGGCAATAATACCTTTCAAACAAAAGTAATAGCGAACAAATCGGTTCAGCCATCTCCGAGAAACAGGCGATAGAAAAGTTGCGCCCCGCACATACATACACACATACACACACACACACACAGACATTGCTCAGTTCGTCGAACCCTATCGATTGGTATATGTGGCTCGGCCCTCCGGGCCTCGGATCAATTTCGTGTTTTTCGACCAATTCCTAAACCTTTGTTATAGTATAACAAAGGTAATAACAAAGGTAAAAAGAAGAAAACTTATCCAATTTAATTTTACTATGTAGATTTTATTCACGACAGATCCGTATTTCGCCTACGACTTCCTCAGTGTCTGTTTTCGAAAACAGACATTAAGGAAGCCTGCAAGTCGTAGGCGAAACACGTATCTGTCGTGAATAAAATCTACATAGTAGAATTAAATTGGATAAGTTTTCTTCTTTTTTAATTTTAGGTTTCGTATTCTACTAAGACGCTCCAAAAACTTCAAATTCCTTATTTATACGTCAATTATTGTCCAACAAACCTCCCAGAATCTTAGTTTAACTCTAAATCCTTTATTCCACGAGGTTTGTTTGATACATATTTTGAATGTTTTTGAATCAGTGATTAAAATTTTCACTCACATGTAGGATAAACGTTTTTCGCTCACCCATTATTCTCATATGACAACTAGATTCTGTGCTTATCTGTTTGAACAAAGCGAACGAAAAACATTTTTCCACTGCAGAATGAGAGTTGATAATATCTCATAGCATTTTTCCCTGAAAAACATTTATCCTCTCACTCAGTGAACCATGAAAAATATAAATCGCAGGTGGAATTGGCGCGAAACTCTAATGCATTACTAGGTATATAATGAAACCCATGGTGATACCCAAATACATAAATTCGGTTGTTTTATATGTTTCTCTCTTGTTGGCTGGTTGCTTGGTAAATTCAATAGTAACCTGTGCATTTTCGTCTCTGAAAAACGGCTGATACTGCTTTATCCTCTCGCAACAAAGAGAGGATAAACTCGTGTTACGAAAAATTAAAAATAAACAAATCATGATCGCGTGTTTCTAGGGATAAAGGAAAATATGGATAACCTGCGCTCACGAGCGACAATACATATGTATAAAACATTCTCGTTTCTATTTTGCAAGGTTATAAGTCGTAGTAGGCAAAATTCATTGAATATCGCGCATTTGAAACGATAAATTGAATGCCTGTTTTTGATATATAATGAAAAAGAAAACTCTTCAGTATCTTCAGGCGTAACAAGCAGCAGTGCGGGTACACTCGACACCCTGTCAGGGTAAAACCGACACCTCATAAATATCATATGAAATCTCTTCTTAAAAAAAAATATAATTCTCAGGGAAGGTGCCTATAGTACGCCTAACGACAGCGAGGAAGAATCAACCCCCTCGCCTCCTCCCCCCCCCCCTGATTTTTCATTTATCCTTGAATTCGTCTTTTTGAATTCAATGGTCAATGGTCAATGGCGCGAATGATATTTTTCACTAGTTTTTCGGCCCACACTCCCACTTTATACCAAAACAAAAATAAATGCATTAAACTTAAAAGACATATTATCTAGAAGCGCAAACCCTGCGTCGATTTTACCCCGAATTGACTAAAAATTTCAGAATAATGGTTTAGAGCAGCAATAAATGTAAACATTGTCTGTGTTTTTCCAAAATAGACTAAAGAATAATCGCTGATAAATCAAGGATGCAAAAGCTTCGAATTTTACAAATGTTTCCTACTAAAACGCTTAAAACGCGAAATTTTACAAGGACTGTTTCTTCACTTCTTACCGGTCTTGTTTTGCTGTTTGTTTTGACAGCTACGGAATTTCGGCGGTGTTAAGATGACTCGAAACGTAAGAAATAACAAGTGTAAAAAGAATGCATTAGACGAGCAAAAAACAACTTATGACTAAAAAATCGAGGGGTGTCGGTTTTACCCACAGTGTCGGTGGGTCCTACGTGATTTACGGAAAATCAGGAAGGATTTTTTATTGGGTTGCCTCTTTAGTTTGACAACCAGATTCCTGTTTCGCATCGAGCACTCACACATATGCGCATACAATGTAAATACATAATTTTCAAATGTGTGATGTTTACACGAGCACTGCAGCGACACTAGCATTCTATATATGCCGTATGGTCGCCACCTACCGCTCATTTAAAAACGATTCTAAGTTAATTTGTCCATAGCAAATCTAAATTGAGGTCCATCCATTTTGTTTACAGTGTGACACTTATGTATTTGAACAAAAACACAGTCGTATATTTTTGTAAATAAAGGCTGAATTTCGAATTTTACCTTTAGAAGTTGTTCACCCATCAGAACTCAACAAACAATCTTTACTCTATTGAATCGTCTTTTGCCTAGATAACACGCACCACCACGTCCGCACAAGATTTGCAGTGTGGACTGGAGTTCCATCGTGTTGAAAGCCGCAATCTTCTTCACCATAGATTCCCCGAACGTGATGTATCAAATTTTGTTCTAAGACCATTTCTAGATAGTATTTTGCATTAACTTTCAAACCCTAGTCAATAAATAATAGAGGAAGTTTCCCTTTCTTTGAACTGCCTCGCCATACCATGACCGCTGATGAATTTTGGTATCGTGGTACCTTCCGTTTGTGCCTTGGAACGTCCATGATCGAAACCGACCATAACCGATCATTTTGAGCATGATGCGGTGTTTGAAGAACATCTTTCAGCAGTTTGCATCTTTCCTGTCGTTTTTGTTTTGTTGCTTCCATTAATTCCTGAATTTTACGTTTTTTGAATGCTTTCATATCCAGATCCATTTTCAAAATTCGACGAAGAGTTTTTCTTTTGAATTCAGCTGAACTGCCATGTGCCGTGCGGACCGGTCACAATTGCAACGAACTCGTTCTCGAACAACCTTTTTGAACTCTACAGTTCGAACGATTCGTTGTCTTCTGGTTTTTACGGTTTTCAACGGATCCCGTCTCGACAAATCTTCTTACAAACCCTCTTTGCATGCCGTGATATTTGAGGTAACGAAAAATAGTGCCGCATGTAGCACCGTTTAACAATTTATTTCTTATCAACGACCATAACTCAAACTCTGGTACGTGCACACCGAACGAGACACAATCGGAAAATGAAACTACGTGAAGTAAGACTTAAGTAATGATGCCGCACACACATGGTCTTAGTTTGATTGTATTAATTGTATATGCCGCTGCAAGCATAAAATAATTTTTGCTCGAATATATATGTCACACTGTACAAGAAAATTTTACTTGGTTTATACATATTTAATAATAGTGACTTTTTCTAAAAAAAGTAATACAATCTCATGACTTCTTTTACCGCTCACTTGAAATATGATGATCCATTCACCGCCCATATGGGTGCCATTTATCGCTCATATTTTTTACTGTTATCAAATAAATAAAACCCGCGTTTTGACCCTTGTTTTGGGTTTGGCATTTATAGCAGGATAGAACGCTAATATAAATACTGTTGACATATTTCACGTTATTTAGTAGAATAGTTTCTAAATAATCAAAGCAACAAGTACGCTGGAGCTAATAATCAATTTAGTCATTTGCACTAGGTTTTAATAAAGACCCGATCAAAATGTCGTTTTTCGCTCCTCACTATAAAGATTATTTATTTTCGAAATGAGCTATTATGAATATAGTGGAAATTTATGTTTAATTCGCGACATTAAACATACAAACCTATTGTTTGTCAATAGTTTTTACAATAAGGAACCATTTTAAAAAGATATACCATAGACGAACCAAATTTGCCGCAGGTCCAAAGTTGACGCGCTTTTCAGAAATTTTCTATAACTTATCTTGACTATTAATATTTCGCAAATGCGTACTTTTGACACTTTGTTTACATATATGAAACGCATTCGTGCCATAAAAAGCTTTTGATTGGTCATAATTGTAAATAAAAAATAAACAGAAAGATGTTTGTGCCATTTTTGCCTACCTTAGCACAAACTCTAAAGAAACACTCAAATAGGGTTTATATTACGCGCAAAAGTGCTTTTTTGTTATTATATCTTCGAAAACTGTTAAAACTTAAGTATTATTAATATATTGTACACGTTATTCGAACTCTAAAAGCATTTTAGCTTATTTCTGGACAAAAATGTTTTGCATCAAATTAGGCTCTTAATATTCCTTATTATTTACAGAGTAAGATATAAAAAGTATGTCATCTATTCCGACACTAAAAATCTCGTAAGTCACCAAGAAAGGTATTGGTTCAACGGAAGGAGCTGCAGAAAACACTTGCTCAGGGCAAACATATGGTTTTGGCGTTGGAGAGGAGGTCCTATAAACTGTAAATTACTTTTTTTTTATTTGTTTATTTGTTTATTTGTATAAAAAATATCAACAGGCCTACTGGCCCTACTGATACACTTAACCTAGAATCTACGTGCTAGTGCCAGGAAACGAGTTTTCAGTACCTCGCGGCTGATGTTTAAGTCGAAGCTATGTGTGAATCGATTGAAATGGCGTTGCAAACCGATGATTGTGCTAAATGTGCTATAGTTGGTTCGCCGATGCGGTACACGCAGAAATGGACCGTTGCGTAGAACACGACTTTGGGCGTATATGTTGAGGTTCGCGAGTAGACATGGGCAATCCACTCTCGAGGTCAGCATGTCGGCGACTGCCATTGCTCTGATCACGTCGCGACGAGTGTTCAACGGGTCAAGATCGATGAGTCTGCAGCGTTGTTCATAGCAGGGCAGCTGAAAGGGGTCGTTCCAGGGCAATCTTCGAAATGCAAAACGTATGAATCGGCGCTGCACTGACTCGATTCGGTCAACTTCATTTTGGTAGTACGGACTCCACACAGGAGCACAGTACTCAAGGTTGGACCGGACAAGAGCACAGTAGAGAGCTTTGAGGCAGTAGATGTCGTTGAAGTTCTTGGCGATCCGCATGATAAATCCCAGATTCCTGCAGGCCTTATCGACAATATATGCGATGTGCTGTTTGAAGTCGAGCTTAGAGTCAAGCAGTATTCCCAAGTCCTTAACACAATTTTCGCGGCGTAGATGCACGTCTGATAGAATGTAGTCGAAAACGAGAGGGTTCAATTTCCTTGAGAATGTAATTATTTCACATTTGTCGGAATTTAGCAGCATGCGGTTGTCTGTGCACCATTTTGCAAAAATCAGCAGCTGCTCTTGCAGGAACGCGGCGTCGGACGGACTATCGACTTTAGCATACAGCTTCAGATCGTCGGCAAAAGAGAGTCGCGGGCATTTAAGCAGGAAGTTGACATCGTTGAAGTAGATGAGGAAAACCAAAGGTCCGAGATGGCTACCTTGTGGAATTCCAGAACTAGCAGTGAAAGGTCTGGAGGTGAACCCGTCGATACTAACTTCTAGGTGGCGATCGGAGAGGTAGGAATTAAACCATCGTAGCAACGAGCCTCCGATTCCGAGTTTGTCCAGTTTGGCGATGGCGATTCGATGGTTCAATTTGTCGAAAGCAGCGGAAAGGTCCGTGTAAATAACGTCCGTCTGCGACCGGTCGTCGAAACTTTTTATCACGTCGGACGTAAGAGTTAGAAGACTGGTTGTCGTGGACCGCTGGGGCATAAAGCCGTGTTGATCGTCTACGACATATTGCTTAAAGAATGCAAATACAGGTGCATACACAACAAGCTCGAACAGTTTTGATATTGAGTTTAGTGCAGAGATGCCGCGATAGTTATTCACATTTCTCCTATTCCCCTTTTTATGAACAGGAAACATGTATGCCGATTTCCATATTGTTGGGAAGACACCTGTACTGATTGATAAACTGAACAGGTGGCTCATCGGAGCAGCCAAGGCGTTGATACACTGTTTCAGCAGAACAGACGGAATACCATCCGGTCCAGAAGAACGAGAGGATTTTAGCTTCGCGGCGGCTGATATGACCATCGCGTCGTCGATGGAAAGGTGAGTTAAGCAATTGCTAAGTACGGGGACGCACTGGATGGCTGCGGAAATTTCTTCTCTTGTCAATCTTTCGTCAGTAAATACGCTGGAGAATTTCCGCGCGAATAATTGGGAAATCTGTTCTGTGTTACTGGCAGTTTCACTACCCAGGAACATTACCGAAGGAAGCCCGTTGTCCTTCCGCTGTTCGTTGACGTGCTTCCAAAAGGATTTGGGATTCCTTTTCAGTCTACGTTCGATGTTGCTCAGGTAATTCCGGAAACAGGAGCGACTCAATCGTTTGTAACGCGTGTTGATCGACAAGTAGTGGTTACGGAGTGGCAACGTTCGATATTTTGAAAATTTCTTGAGAGCGGTCTTTCTCTCGGATTTCAGACGTCGTAACATAGCGTTTACCCAGGGTATCTGCTTCAGAGCGGGCATGGTTCTTTTTGGGACATGTCGATCGATAGCGTAGTTCAGGATGTTGGAGAAAGTCATTGCGGCAGAATTAACATCATCCTTGTCCAAAACTGCATCCCAATTGATGCTAGTCAGGGTTCTTTGGATTTCCCTGAAGTCCGCACGGGCGAAATCATAGTAGACGATCGGTGGTGCACTAGTCACGTCAAGACGTATTTGTTGACGGATAGTAACCAGCAAGGGTGGATGATGTGGAACGTCCTTAACTAGAGGTGAAGGAGCCATCGCTATTTCGGGAGCCTGAACTTGCACACTAGCAAAGCATAAATCGAGAAAGCGACCGTTTTCGTTAGCAATGTTGTTAACTTGTTGCATGGTGGCAGTGCTGTAGCAGTCGAGTAACTAGTTAGTGAGTGGGGATAGAGACGACGAGCTAGAGTCAACGTACATGAAACCATTGCCTCGTCCGCGCCACTTTAACCCAGGCAGGTTGAAATCGCCCATAACTATTATCTCGTCTACTGGAGACGCCATTGAAGCTATTGCAGTAACTGAATTCATATGAGCATTCAAAATAACGGGATCGCGGATGCGATCAGGAGGCAGATACAGTGCACACAAGAATAACCTCCGGTCTGCAAGCTTTACCGTCACCCACACTTGCTCGACGGGCAGCCAGTTGTCATTTTCGACGATAGACGCTTTGAACTGGTGATGGACTGCTATCGAGACGCCACCTCCTGTGCTTTTGCGACTATTGTGTATGCTGCGGTCGCAACGGAACACCTCATAATTAGGCCCAAATATCTGCCGAGAGCACGTACGATTGTCAAGCCAGGTTTCGGTCAATACGATTATCTCGTACGGACTGTCGGAGCAGGCGAGCAGATAGTCAACAGCACTCGTGTTCATGCCACCCACATTTTGGTAGTAGCAGTGAATATGTTGGGGTTCTGTGCGGTTGTACGGTTCCTGGTTGCGAAGCGAAGGACTGGAAGCAGAGTACGGATCACCAGTGGGGCGGGAATCAATAATTACGAACTTGCCTGGCAGGGGGTTTTGGACGCCCCGTCCGCTGCTCCCGCACGCAGGACCGGGACGGCTGCTGGTCGCTGGCTGGAATGACTTGACTGCGGCAGGGAGGTCGGGGGCGTCCATGGTGCCAACAACAGTGCATCCCGGTGTTCCGGTGTAAGTTGGTTGACTGAAACTGGCAGGAGCGTCGAGCCGGCGGAAATCAGCTGGCTGAACTTCGAGGATCGGTAAGCCGGTAGTTGAAGAACTGGAAACGTAAACTGCATCAGCAGAGAAATAGCGGTTCAGCGTGATATACTTGCCGAGGATGGGTGTCTGGAAGCCCTGGCTCCCGCACCCGTACACAGGACCGGAACGACTGATGTACGCTGGCGGGAATATCTTGACTGCGGCGGGGGGGTTGGGGGCTTCCATGATGCTGTACTCGATGCATTCCGGTATCGCCTGAATTTCAGCAACTAGGCGTCTGAAGTCGACGGCTCTAAAGGGGCTGGAGAGTCCAGCGCCATCGGAGTCACGGATAAGGTGTCGACAGCAGAGTTACCGGGTGGTTTAACGGCTGGAGTTGCAGGCGGAGCGGTGGGAATAGGGGGAAGCCATACCGCTGAATTCGAACGAGCGTCGTCGAATTCCCTAAAAGCGATTCCTTGTGGCCAACAGTCGGGGGTCAAGGCCGCAGCTTTGTATTTCAAGGGAATGCCAACCTTGAAGGACACGAAATTTAGCGACTGGAGGTCAGTACCCTTTTTTACTAAGGGAACAACTCGAATGGCATCCCGAATCTGTAGGCCATCCCGAACTAGTCCTTCGACAACGTCAGTGGTCACGGTGGGGTGGAAACGCGACAAGTACACCCAGAATAAATTGGGTGGGGAACTGACCACAAGCTTATCACGGTTCTCGACGGGCCTCGTTCCGGTGGCCGGTTTATTCGGAGTCACCGAGTCACCTCGGCGACGTTTTGAAGGACGATCGCGGTCCGGTATCCGCATCGGGGTTGCAGCATTGACCTTGTCGGCAAGTTTTGCAACCTGATGGTTATTCCTGACAATTTCGTCTTTGAGTTCCGAGATTCCATTTATTTGCCCCTCGATGACGGTAGAGATGACATTTCCGAGAGACGAAACCACACTTTTGAAGCGCGCAAACTTCATTAGTTTTACGCACTCGTCACACATCCAGAATAGGTTGGGGTTTTCGTGGAGAATCTTCGAAAATGGGCCGTTGAAACCAGCGCACCGGACATGGCAGGCTTGGTCGCAAAAACCCATACATGTAATATGATCATCTGCTTTTTTCAGTGTTTTAGCACAGCGGTCACAAGCGGAACAGTTGGTCATATTGACTCGAAAAATATCGATTCTTGTTAGAGTGTACGGTATGCGACCGCCGATATGGATGCCCTTAGGATCACTCTGACAGCAGGTACACGCAGCGTGCAGATTTATTTCCGTGTAGCACTGGCACTGGCTTCGTACAAGATGTAAACAAAACAGTCGAACAAGATCACTTAAAAGCTCGTAGAATCACTTCGATTGTGTTCGATTATTAAAATTACTATTGAAAAACGCCACAGGCAATCTTCGTTAGCACTCTTCACAAAGAAAAAACAATAAAACAAACGATAAACAAGTAAAATAATATCGAAAACTTAGCGGGTGGTAAAAACACAGCTATCAACGTTCAATACACTGAACCGAAAAAGTTCTTGTTTTGCTTATGAGTAAAATCAAGTTCCCCAAACGGGTAGGGCAATCAAAAATATTCGTTTAGGTTAAACTAGGATACTTTTTACGCTTGTCTGGCCGATCCAATCCTGCAATTTCCGGTAAGCGGCCAATTTAGTTTTTCCTGCGATACCCTGAATCTTGACACTTTCCTAGCTGTCGTTCAAAACAATGTAAAGCTGTTTTAGAAGTCATTTCCACAATTTTCATTGTTAAACACAGATTATAGCAGATTTCTGGATAGCCTGGTTGTGGTTGCAATATAAACATATCGGTTGTCCCAATTCTCCCGACATTTTCGCAAAAACTGGGGTGAAATATACCACACAAATAACGAAAACCTTGTGTAACTATTTAAAATAATGCGCAGTTATCTAAAATACAGAATACATCGCCTTTTCTGTTAAATTATATTGATTTTTCAAGTGCGTCAAATAAGGAACATTTCGCGTCAAATAAGGCACGTTGCAAAATTCATGCGTCAATTTAGGAACCCCGAGCGTCACACAAAAACTTGACAAAATATAAAGAATTCAATACATATTTACTGTTTGTTTATATTTTACATATTCTTTGCTAATCTAACTATTACTGTGCAAAACCTAGACTTTAATGGCCAAACTATTATTTTGTAATTAATGTTTAAAATTGAAAATTTCTTAACCTCGTCAAATTTGGTGCCTCCACGGTAAGCATTTTTTGTTTGAAATTAGCGGTAAATGGAGCTGAGCGGTGAATGCCGACCTTATCTGTATTTTCGCCATCTAACACTCATTTAAAAACGATTTTAAGTTAGTTTGTCCATAGCAAATCTAAATTGAGGTCCATCGAAACCCAATTTGCGTCATAAGATAGAGAAAACAGTTGTGTTTACAAGAAAAAATTGACCAAACTCGTGTTTTAGTCTTTGACCTTGAAATGCGGTCAGGCATTAATATTAAAAAAAAAAGAAAAAAATACTTGGTTTCTAATTAAATATTTAGTGACTTTTTTTTTAAAGTAATGCAGTCTCATGGCCCCTTTTACCGCTCACTTGAAATATGCTGATCCATTCACCGCCCATATGGGATCCATTTACTGCTCATATTTTTTACTGTTACCAAATAAGGGGCCGTACATGAATTACGTAAGGCATAATGGGGGGAGGGGGATTCTGCAAAATCTTATTTGGGGGGGAGGGGGGTTTAATCATTTCTTACGTAAGATTTTCATACACGAAAAAATTATGAAAAATTGATATTTTTTAATAGCAACTCATGTTACTTGTTACAAAAGATTTTAAATTGATGAGTTAAGTTGTGAAGTGTCGAAATCCTTCATGCTGCAACGAAATGCGGAGCAACCTGCTAAGTATTTTAGCCTTGCCAAATCAGGGAAACAGCAGTCGACCTACTTGTTCCAGAGCTGCGTGTGACCAGACTGGGGTCAGTATTTTGCTTCAAAGGAAACCGTGGATGGTCATTACAGATCTGTACATTAGACGCAATGCAGTACCAATACCAAGATAAGACCACGTCGCGTGTCATCTAGAAGAGGCAAAGAAGTTCTTTGTACGCTACTTGACAAGGACACGTGTTCAGACGATTTAGAGTGGATCAATGCGAATTAAGTGAACGCTAGTGAGTTTCAGCGCATACATTTATTAACAACCTTAATGCTGAAATACGTTCTGTTCGTGAGTGGGCCATAAAGAGATTTATAACAGATAATTGATATTGTTTTTTTTTATGAATTTGTTTGAATCCTAGATTTTATGAACTTGTTTGAACGTTGTTCACTGTTTCAATATTTTTTCAATGCCTAACTTTTTAAATAAAACTTTAATTTTGATGTTTCAAAAAATCTTACTAAGATTTTTTACGGGGGGAGTAGGGATTGACCGAAATCTTACAAAATCTTATATAGGGGGGAGGGGGGGGGGGGGGGGGGGGTTCAAAAATGAGGAAAAAGCCCTTACGTATTTATTGCACGGCCCCTAAATAAAACCCGCATTTTGACCCTTGTTTTGGGTTTGGCATTTATAGCAGAATAGAACGCTAATATAAATACTGTTGACTTATTTCAGGTTATATAGTAGAATAGTTTCTAAAGACCCAACGCAACAAATTCGCTTGAGCTAATCATTAATTTAGTCATTTGCACTCGGTCTTAATAAAGACGCGATCAAAATGTCGTTTTTCGCTCCTCACTATAAAGATTATTTATTTTGGAAGTGATCCTTTATGAATATAGTGAAATTTATGTTTAATTCGTATCATTAAACATACAAAATTATCGTTTGTCAATAGTTTTTGCAATAATGAACCATTTTAAAAAGATATAAGCATTTTTTGTTTGAAATGAGCAGTAATTGGAGCTGAGCGGCGAATGGCGACCTCATGGTACGTTAGTTAGTTAATTCTGTCATTGGAGTGATATTTTACCTATTGACGTTAATAATAATAAATAAATAAATAAAAACTTACCTTGCCTTTTCACTTTGCTCAGTTCGATGAACATTACTCAATGCACCCAAACAAAATCGATTTCCGCCCGATGGATCGACATATCCATCAACAGTTACATTAGGCCTGTTTGAGGGTACTTTGAACATTTCACCAACCTGAGTATCAAGTTCGAAATATGCGACAGAACACCAGTACTCTGGGGCTGGCTGCCGTGAAAGAAGCCGTGGTTGGCCAGGAACATCCTGTATCTGACCAGAGCTAGAACTACTAGTACCAGATCCGCCACCATGCTGCCAATATTGTGAATGGCCAGTGTGTGAGCGAGGATCTGGTGCAGGAGGTTGAATGGATTGCGTATAGGTTAACGTGTTGGAACCAGACCATGTAACTGATCCGGCCTGATGTTGGCCGTATTGTCCCTGAACAGAGGATTGATGTTGCTGTTGTTGTGATTGTTGTTGCTGTTGACTGCCAGATGCTTGAACATAGCCATTTTGCTGGAGATGAGGCGATACTGGCGAAGCTGCAGGAATGGATCCTTGCACGCCAAGGTTTTGTCCCAATTGAGAATCACAGCTAAGAGGAGCATCAACTGTATTATTGTAGTACTGTGCTTGTCCTTCGGCATTCAATAAATTTGGTTGCGATGCACTACCAATTAGTCCACTTCCCCCATTTGTCATTTGAGAATTCGATTGGACAGATCCTTGCGGCCCCTGAGTTTGAGGGGCAGGTGGCGGGCGCAAACCACCAGTACTAGGCAGGTTTACTGGGTTTCCTAGAACGGACGCTTTTGCGAAACAAAAATTAGTAGAATATCTATTACTTTAAAAACAATTTATGGAGTTCGCCGTCAAAAACTTGACAAAAATTTTGCATTATGTATTTTAGACTTTTTCGCTTATTTTGATACAAACTTTATAACGAACCGATAAAAGTTAATGGATGAAAAAATGCACTTGTATTCCAGCGGCTTGCGAAATGACTGACGCGGCGCTGCCATCATAATATCATATTTTATGAATACTTATATAATTTTATGTTTTTTTTCTTTAAAACTATTAACGAGCTAAGCTTTGTAATTAAAATGTTTACAGAAAAATAATTTTTTAGTTTTTCGTCTACCTTTGTTTAATCCTTTTGCAGTAAAAGAACATTTCAGAGAGTGCGGTTGCAGTCGCGACTCGCGAGTGCTCTGCCATAAATCGCGTTTTTTTCAGTGAAATTCATGTGGGCATACTACATTGCATGTTTTTCTATTCGATGCAGCAAAAATATGTTGCATGCAATGATCTTTTTTTTAAATTATTTATCGATTTAAAGCAATTACTAGTTAAAGCAAGCAGTAAATGTTCCTCGAAATATACGCTGACATTTAGCAATGAGTATGTCAGTGAATTCGCATTAACTGTTATGTGTGCGACAAAAAAACCACCTTTAGCAGGGCGACAAGGGTACCCGAGTACCCAAAATTGATATTGTCATAACAACAACAATTTTAAACCGATTTTGATGAAATAGTTGTCATTTGGCCATTAAAAGACATATAGGACCCGAAAATCCGGAATTCCGACAGTGTCCGCTGTGAGGTAGAGAACTGATTGTATTGCAGAAACGTCAGTCATGCGGATATCAAAACTCTAGAAATTCATACAGTGAACTATTTCATATAATGAGGTGGATCAGGTAGGCCATTCCGAAGTAGGTTCCTGGGGGGTCATGGGTCGCCAGTCTACAGGCCAATGCGATCTAAAGTGATCAGTTTATATCATTAGCTGGAAACAGGGTCCACAATGTCAAGTTCAAAGCTGATAACTTTGCTGAAAGCTGATATTCTTTCAAAACAAGCGGCTCTCACCTTTTACCGGAGGTTGCTCCGGAGTTACCGGTGCCCGGGAACTACTTGTCATTTGATGGCCAAATGTTTTATCTAATCAAAACTAGATAAATGTACGAATCAAATGCCACTGGTTTCATCCAAATCGGTTCAAAATAGCCAAAGTTATGAACATAGCAAATTATGGGTAGGTACCCGGGTACCCTTGTCGCCCTCCTACGTAATAAAAAAATTCAAGTACCTCTCATTGCTAATCCCCTTTATGGATATGCACCAAATTACCTCAATTACTCTGAAGATTAACGAGTTTTACGATGTAGTAAAGCTCTATTATTTATCATAGGATGTTAGAGTTAACGGTATCAAGTAAGGGTTTCAGATGGGAACGGGCAGTAGGTATATCGTCACAAAAATAACATACATGTACATTATTGTTATCTTAACGCAAGATTTTTTCATACACTATCCTTATTCGGATTATTATAAATGTGCTATCAGGTGGAAAAGTGCACAAAACATTTTTTTTTTTGAATTTTTTGTCGACTAGCTCCATTTAAACTTTAGAAAAAAATAATTAAATTAAAATAATTCTGAACATAAAACTTGTTTTCTTGTAACGGTTGATTTTCTAATAACAAGCCGAAACGCAAGTTATACTGGCTCGAAGTTCAATTGTTATTGGATAGTGAGGCAACCGAATTATTGCTGAAACATGAATACGATCGCTTACAGTGCGGCAGGGACGATGAGAGCCGATTGAGTGAAGTAGAGCTAGCCGCCGCTGTGGAGGATGAGCTTTGGCTACCTATCCAGCTGCCATTGCTGTTTCGAGATTCGGGTGGCTCGAGTTTTGGTATTGACCGAGGGCCGCTGCCCGGTGGTGGAGGAAACATACCACCAATTTGTGACGGATCTAATTTTCGTTACGGAAAAAATAAATAAACACAACGAAAAGAAAAGAAACTAATGACAGAACTAATGATGACATTATTACAAAATGGAAAATAGTAGGTGACATAAAAAATCATATAATTTCAGGATAACGGATAACGTGGTGTCGATTTAATAATTTGCGATAGATACCTGGAACTGGTTGATGGAGGCCAATTGCATATCCAGAACCGGGTACCAACGAGGGATGGTGTTGAATAGTTCCGATTTCATTTCCATCAATATCCATCGATCCCGAGCTGACAGATCCAGGAGTATATTCGTCTTTTATAAGGCGATTGGGGCCAGCCTGTAATGTCAATCCGGAGAGATCTAATAAACAAGAAAAAGAAACAAAATGAGTAAACGTGCACAGTTTATTTTGTTTGCAATACTACCTATGCCAGGAGAAACTACGCGCTCGTAATGGTACGGATTGACACATACAGAATCGCATTTGAGATCGAAAGCAAACTGACAATACTTAACGTGCTTAAGTTCGTTTTTGTGTAAATCTGGCCAACGCCAGATACGAGCATAAATAACGTGCGGAAATCCTTTACGTCCGGCAACCTGCATAATAAGTTTAGTAAAAATAATTTAATCTTCTAATGGTTAGATAAGCTACACTACCTGTAATCTCCCGTCTAAAGTACGTTGAATTGTCACGCATTTGCTTGGATGTGCTCCATTAGTTGTGATGGCAGTAATCAATGAGTCAAGTTCATCACGCTTTTCCTTTAGCTTTTTTACCAAAGATTCAATAGCTCTTTTGGCAAATCCCTCACTTTCCCCGCCTTGCCGGTGGCACATCAACGAGTGTACAATGCTAAGACAGGCATCAGCACTGGTTGGGGCAGCGCTTGGTATTGACGACATGTCTCGAACTACTATACAGACAACAGAAAATGTAAATTAGCATACTATTGTATTGTATCACATACACGTTTTTTTATTATTTGATTATAGTCACTTTAACAGTTTGAGTTATTCGGACTTCGCTGGGGTTAGAATTTAAACCCAGATCATCGGTATGAGAGGCGTGAATGCTAACCACTACACCTGGATATGATAGGGGGTCATATCACGGATTACCTTCGAATGGCCGAAACAACAAATGGCATAATAGATATAATGGCCGAATGTCATATTCGACCGAAAATATTCACGGCCTTCAACCTGCATAAATGTGGGATATATGCTGTCCTTACTCGCGTCGCTAGTTCGGACTCAACTATGGGATAATTTTTACTGGTCAGTAAACCTAGAAAAATACATGCACCTAAATAGAAGTGGCTCCTGTGGGCGGGGGACTACCCTCCACAGTGGCCGCGCTTAGGACGGCGGGAAACCGACGAACACTCGCTGCCTGCGGCCGTCTTGCCCTGAATATTCTTGAAAATATTTGCTACTGACACGGTAAATAGGTCTTGCATCTTATAAGAGTTCTTCAGGGGAACGTTCCAGATTCGCGAAGAGAAATAGATGAAAAAATCTATTAAAAATGTGTAAATACTTACAGAATGAGTAATAAAAAATTTGTTGACGCAGTTGCATTTTTATTAAATGCTAAACAAAGGCGAATAAAATTCGCCTTTTCATGTTGAGGCTTTTGGGACTCAGCCAAATAGTAGTTTGGCCTTTCATGATTCGGCCTTTCGTAATTCGGCCAAATAGGGTAAGGTGGGGCAAGACGGTTCACGGGGCAAGATAGGTCAGTTGCATTAACATGAAAGTTTTAGCTTAATCCAAGCCAACGATTCATATAAAGTTGGATTTCGAATTTGGCATGATTCGATTTTGCCGTGGTTCGATTTTGACAGCAAAAGTATTCATTTTTGGCAACGCATGATATTTCACTTCCAAAAATATGCTTAAATATCAATCAGTTTCCGCATACATACTTTAAATGACGAAAAAATGATGCCCTTAGTATGTTCATGAAAAAAAGTTATGTGGCTTCGAATAATATTTTTATTGCCGTAGGACTACGTCGTACCGCAGGGTGTCAATAATTTATTTGTACCGGACGGATAGCTCTTGTCGGACTTTTTAAACATAAAATGGTTGCAATCGTTGATTAAGGATATTTAGTCAACTTCTAATGCATTTACATTAATTTTTTTCAAATCGAAAAAGGGTCTCGATTTTGGCAACATAGGCGACACGCATTTATTGCCAAATTCGAAATCCTACTCTAGTACCTAATAAAGTAATGTTCTTGCGCTCCTATCATTTCTAAAACCACATAGGATAACAAAATTTGTCATATACTACAAAAGTTTTAAATAAACATGTATTTTATTCTACCAGCTCAATAGGGGCAAGATGGGTCACATTGAAAAAGACTTATGTGGCACCCTATGTTTGTCCATATATCTATATTTTTGAGTTTATTTATTGTTGTTATTAAATAAGTGACTAGTTTTTAGCTGACCCGGCATATATTTTATCCACAAAACAGTTAATGCGGCAAAAGGTTAGTTTTCCGACATTTCACTTTTTGTCTGATATAATTTTTATTTTGTTTCGTTTTATTTATTTTTGTCGCCAATTTTGAAATATATAAGCCGTTTTTCTGCAGTAACAATGAATAATTTTTGTTTCTGTAAAGGGTTTCGATAAAAAATGCGCTTTTTGTAAGGTGACCTATTTTACCCCGCATTTTATTTATTTATTTTATTTAGTTATTTATTCTACACAAATACATGACATAAGACAAAGTCTTTTTATGGCCATTCACGATAAGATCACGAAATATAATAATAACTAACAACACAATGACTAACTGAACTATACTAAAATAATTATTGGTTGAAAAATATCAAGCAGCCTCTCTTAAACATTACTTCCGAGCTCAACAGCTTCAATTCTGGAGGTAACATGTTCCAATACGCCACACACCTCACAAAGAAAGTTCCTCCGTATTTCGCTGTAGAATGAGACGGAATCACCAGGTTGTTGGTCCTTCGGCTTCGTGATAAAGTCAGCTTGTCAAAAAGATAATTCGGGGCACGACGATTTATGATTTTGTGCAGAAACAAGCATGCTCTCAAAGCATAGAAACATCGGAAAGGACGCCCCAAAAGCTGTTTCTGCAAATGACGTACCGACGTTCGGCGATTAATGTTGTACACGTATCTGGTGCAGTCGTTTAGGGCCACTTCCAATTTCGAAGCCATAGCAGCACTCATGTTTAAGAGTACAATATCACAAAAAATAAAATGTGGTAAAATTAAGGACTTGAAGAGTTGCAGCTTAGTATGTTCTGGTAAACACGAGGACGTCGTCCTTAAAGTACGAAGACAGGAGTAGATTTTACCGCATTTTATAGAGACTGCTCTATCCCACTCAAGATTATCTTGAAAACAAAGTCCAAGGTTGTTGGCTTCACTGCTTAGCTCGACACGGTGACCTTCAAGAGATATTCCTGGTAGTGTTGATACAGGTGTTTGCCTTGGTCCGAATAACATTGCTTTAGTTTTTGCAGGATTTAATTTTAAAGAATTTTTCCTCGCCCAATTTGCTAAGTGCAGTAGGTCCTGATTGGCAAGTTGAATCAATTCTTGTACAGCTACATCGGATCTGATGCATGTCAACTGAACATCATCTGCAAACATTTGCACACTGGTATGTCTAAGTACATTAGGTAGATCGTTAATGTAAATAGAGAAGAGCAGTGGACCAAGAACAGATCCCTGTGGTACACCCGACGACACGGCCAGCTTACACGAATTAGAGTTCCCGCAATACACTGCCTGGGTTCTTCCCATAAGATAGGATTCGATGAGCTTAGCAGCAGAATTCCGAAATTGAAAACGAGACGCCAATTTGTAACACAAATACCGATGTGATATAGTGTCGAAAGCTTTGGAGAAATCGAGCAACAGTAGAATCGCATTCTGCTTCTTGTCGACTACAGCAGCAATATCATCATATACCCTGGAAGAACTGTACCGTGCTAACGATAAACGGAGGTTCTACGAGAAGTTAAACCGCTCGCGCAAAGGCCATGTGCCGCAGGCCGATATGTGTCGAGACTCAGACGGTAATCTTCTCACGAACGAACGTGAGGTGATCGAGAGGTGGAAGCAGTATTATGACGAGCACCTTAACAGCGATGTAGCTGAACATGGAGGTGACGATATGGCAATAGATCTTGGAGCACGTGCAGAAGACGACAGAATACCAGCCCCTGACCTCCAGGAGGTAGCAGAAGAGATCGGTCGGCTGAAGAACAATAAAGCGGCTGGGGCTGATCAGCTACCCGGCGAGCTGCTGAAATACGGTGGTGACGCACTGGCTAGAGCGCTGCACTGGGTCATTGTCAAGATTTGGGAGGATGAGCTACTACCGGAGGAGTGGACGGAAGGCATCGTGTGTCCGATCTACAAAAAGGGCGACAAGTTGGATTGTTGCAATTACCGCGCAATCACACTGTTGAACGCCGCCTACAAGGTACTCTCCCAACTTTTATGTCGTCGACTATCACCATTTGCAAAGGAGTTCGTGGGGCAATATCAAGCGGGATTCATGGGTGCCCGTGCCACCACGGACCAGATTTTCGCGCTTCGGCAAGTGTTGCAGAAATGTCGCGAATACAACGTGCCCACGCATCATTTATTCATCGACTTCAAATCGGCGTACGACACGATCGATCGAGATCAGCTATGGCAGATTATGCACTACTACGGATTTCCGGATAAACTAACGCGATTGGTCAAGGCGACGATGGATCGAGTAATGTGTGTTGTTCGAGTATCAGGGGCAGTCTCGAGTCCCTTTGGATCTCGAAGAGGGTTACGGCAAGGTGATGGGCTTTCATGTTTGCTGTTTAACATCGCTTTGGAGGGTGTGATAAGAAGAGCGGGTATAGACACGAGTGGCACGATATTCACGAAGTTCGTCCAGCTTCTTGGTTTCGCTGACGACGTTGACATCATTACACGTACCTTTGAGAGGATGGCGGAAACGTACATCGGACTGAAAGCTGAAGCCAAACGGATAGGACTTGTCATTAATGTATCGAAAACAAAATACATGAAAGGAAGAGGTTCTAAAGAAGTGAATGCTGACCTCCCTCCCCGAATTCATTTAGACGGTGATGAAATCGAGGTGGTAGAAGAGTTCGTGTATCTGGGCTCACTGGTTACCGCAGACAACGACACCAGCAGAGAAATACAAAGACGCATTATGGCAGGAAATCGTGCCTACTTTGGACTCCGTAGGACGCTGCGATCGAACAAAATTCGCCACCGCACGAAGTTAACAATCTACAAGACGCTGATTAGACCGGTAGTCCTTTACGGCCATGAGACATGGACTATGCTCGTGGAGGACCAACGCGCCCTTAGTGTTTTCGAACGGAAGGTGTTGCGCACCATCTACGGCGGAGTGCAGATGGAAGACGGAACGTGGAGGAGGCGAATGAACCATGAATTGCATCAGCTGCTTAGGGAACCACCCATCGCTGCCACTGCAAAAATCGGTCGCCTGCGATGGGCTGGGCATGTCGTGAGGATGTCGGACGACTGCCCGGTTAAAAAAGTTCTCAATAACGATCCGACTGGAACGAGACGGCGGGGCGCGCAGCGAGCAAGATGGATCGATCAAGTGGAAGGCGACCTGCGGACCCTACGTAGACTACGTGGCTGGCGAATTGCGGCCATGGACCGAGTAGAATGGAGACGACTTCTTCGTACAGCAGAGGAAACCACGGCCTGGAGCTGATTAAGTAAGTAAGTAAGTATCATCATATACCCTCAAAAGGGCCGTGTTTTGACCTATCTTGCCCCTTACTTTTTGAAAGCTTAAAATGACATGTCTTTTAAATGTATTCACAAAAAATATATAATCCTCGAAAAATCGGACTTAATTTTTTCGGAAGAGATTATTCCATCATTTATTTCCATTTATTCCATCTAAATAAATGATAAGCTGCTTAAAATTGAATTCGTAGAAAAACGCATCGGGTACTTTCCTTAGGTGACCCGTCTTGCCCTACCTGACCCTACAATTTCGGCCTTTTGTGACAGTTGTTGAAATTCGGCCATTTGGATGTCGGCTGTTTGTGAGTATGAAATAGGGAAGGCAAAAGAGGAAGCGTCCAGCATAGCTCCATTTAGAGTGACTATATAGCTATATATAGTTTTAGCTCATGAAGCACCTCCACATGAAAGAGTATGAGAAACTTAGCATTCAACGCTTACGCCGCACACCCAGGCGTAAAAGAAACCGCCGCCGGTGCTGTGTGCAGATATTCTGCTACCCATACACTCGCGCACGCACATCCTCACATCGTCTTCCGGCATTGCTTATTCCCAAGTCAAAAATTCGTGGGGAATCAACTGCACGTGAGCCGTGAGGCTGGTGGCGGACTGGGATACAAATTTTGCATTACTTTTTTTTCTTCACCTTCGCCCTCGATTCTACTCACGAGCGGGAGTACGAGCCGTCGTGAGTAATCGTTATTAGCAGAATAGCGGGCAGAGCAGATTACCGGGCTGCAACGACGAACGACGAGCGACGACTGCAGCTTTTAGGTAAACACACAGTCGCAAAAAATTGTTGCAGTGCATGAAAAAATAAGAGCGGAAGTTTTATGAAGGGAAGGGATATGCTTATGCCGGTGTGTTTGTTAGAATGAGTACGCGTGGGTGAGAAAATTAGACCACACGAGTGTGGGCTTCGCAACACTGGTCCTGTCGCCCGGTTCTTTACTGTATACAACGGACCCCCGCTCGTTTGAAAGATTCCTCACGCAAACTAACGGGGTTAATTTTTAATTTGAGCAACCCTAAATATGCTGAAACTTGTATGAATTGGCCGCCCTGCTTTGTAAGCAGCGAATATTTTATTCTCAGGAAAGATTTCTATCATAATTGTTGGGAAACGGAATGTGATACACATTAAACACGTTAACCCTCTAACGGGCAACACCGTAAAAACGATGCGATCAAGCTAATGACTATTTTATCATGAAAGTACACAAAAAAACCTTTAGTTCTGATTTTCATGCAAAAATAATTATCTAGAGGAGCGCCAGGTAAGAAAAAGTCCAATTTCTCTTTTCCTTTTTTCATGCCTAACGCTCTGCCCAGATATTTTTTCAATTCAGATATATTACAAAATTAAAATAATGCATGAAATTTACTCATAGAATTTTTTTTAGGTCAATTATTTTGTTCTAGATGTCCTTTTCCTTCGAAAGTAAAACAGGGAATATTCGCGCATTAATTATTTTCGGAATTTTACGGAACTTTTATTTTTGAAAGATGATAACTTTTGAATGCATAGTCAGACTGTTATGATATTAGTACACTCAAGTACTTTTTTACACGGTTTTGTTTTTTGAATATTAAGAACGGGTAACTTAGGAACCATTAATTTATCTCTCAGTACATTTGGGAGTGGCTGGACATTCCTCACGTAGATTGCAAATAGTTCCTTAGTGGCACCGTTCTCGAGTAATCGAAAAAAACAAACCGTGTAAAAAAAGACCTGAGTGTATCAAAATGTCAAGAAATCTATTCTGAACACATTTTGCATATTGCCAATTAAAAACGAATTTTGTATACGGCTCTGGAGCTCCAAAAGCGAAGGCCGTCTACACGGTCTTTTTTTTGCTTTATTAGAGTTCTTTATGTCAACCGTATTAGTATACACTGTTGTCGGTTGGTTCTGGGCGAGTTCAGTTAGTGTTCGTGTATGTACTTATCACTAAGATTTTTAATCTATTTCCTACGTACTATACGATACTTATAGGGAATAAGGATGGAGATTATTCCAAATGGAAATGTTGAGTTGGAATTTATGCTGCTACTACGCCACCGAAAAAGTCCCACACCAGGTTGTGCATGGTTAAGAGAACCATTTCCTGTTCTCAACTCCTAAGAGCCCGTATTGATGGCAAGATTTACCGCGCTTACCTTCGCGTTACTTCTGGGGATGACTGTTTCTTAGGAGCGCCATGCGGACTAAATTAGGTTCTCGGCAAAGCATGTTAACAAGCCACCCCCTGACTAGCCATATTATCTGTGTACCGTATGGCCGTTACCCGTTAGAAAGTTAAATCCGTACAAACAAATCGCGTTTGCATTGTCTGCAAAAGCAAATGATGTCATGTTGAGAATGACATTTGAACCATTTTTAATTTGCACGTTGTGCAAACCAGCGGGGTTCAAATTAAAAAGTGTTCAGATTAAAAACGGTCAAACGAAAGGGGGTCCACGGTAACCTGCACTGCATTTCTTTTTATTGTTATCGCCATTGAGCAGGCTTCTGCCGTGCTCTGCAAAAAATCTCAAATCTCGGCGTTTTATTAGCAAAGCGCAGCCGATGCGACGAGTTTTGTTTTGCTTTTGCAGTGCTTTGCTGCTTTGCTCTGCCGCCGAGGGAGCATCAGTTTGGTTTTCTTCTTCTTTTTCTGCTGGAGCCCTACCAAATGCATGCTCTCAAGGTCACGGAGCAAATCGTTCCAGTCCATATAATTGCTTATCGCATATTCTTTTTGGGACACGGAGCGAATAGTCTCGTGTCTCCAGTGTGCGAAGAAAATATTAGCTCTGCTTGTCGTTGTGCTCCTTCTGCGCAAGATGAGTGGTCGTAAGAGAAAACAGTATTCAGGCATCGTTCGAAGGGAGAGGAAACGGTTGAACAGAAAACGAAAGCACTTGATCGTTGTGAGAAGCAGATCTCTGCCTCTGTATGTATAAGATGAGCAAGATGAAGCCTGCTATTGAGTGAGTGATATGGCTAAGACATATTGCGTTTCTCTGACCAACACACAACAAGAGAGACTTGCACAGTCATCGGGGTAATATAGAATTCAGCATCAAGGAAGGATAATGAGGGTCCTGAGGAATAAACCTTTGCTATAGTCACATGACCTACTGAGATTCGAACTGACGACGACTCGCTTGTCAAATTAGCCTCGGTAACCTTGCAGCTACGGAAATGAAATACAAACCGATTGACTAAATCTATTACAATTTGTTTTATCAAAATCAAAAGCGAACCTTACGCTTGCGTCCGTTAGATAGACTTTTACCGGACAGTGCGACTCTTGCTCACATAAGGGACCATTCAGATACTACGTGGACAGAAAAGTATCAATTTTTACATCGCCCCCTCCCCACAAGTGTGGACACTGCCTCAACCCTACCCGTCTATCCTGTTTGTCCACATGAACAATTTTTTCTTATCTAAAATTCAACAAACGTATATGCATGATGATAAATTTTGTTTTTAACTTGCGTTATACTGTAATGAACTAATAACGCTAACTTTCTCTTACCTTCACTTCGTACATGAAGCGACTTGTTTCATTTGTTGAAGAGAACGTTTTCAACAAGCTTCAGAAAATCAAGCACGATTTGTCGACGTTGACTACTTTATAATATACGATATATTACAGGAAATGTTACTGAAATTGAGTTCATTTGCATATGCATATGTGTGCTACTGAATGTTTTATGTTCAATAGAAAAGTAAGTACAAATAAAACTTTAAAACCGATTGTCATGATAAAGTAATGTTTTGAAACGCTGATTGAAGCTAGTTTTATAGCGAAGCGGTGTTGCTTCAGATGAAAACGAAACTTCCATTGCCTTATTGTTGGGCTACGATTTGCAATTGAAGGTGACGCTTTCGGGCCCTGGGGTTGCCAAGTCTGAAAATTACAGAAACCAGCCGGTGGGACCTGCCTTTCAAAAATCAAAAAAGCCGGGGGGGGGGGTTGCAGCATATTAGAAGGTTTGCCAGGATTGTGTAATGTGCGTTGGACAGTCGCCAGTAGTATGTAACCGGCATAGAGAGAAAGTAGGAGTCGGTTGACAGTTTCCCGTGTAAATTATTGAAGATAGCTAGTTGTTGAGTGACAACTACTTGCTTCTGACGCTAGTGGACAATACTGCAAAACTAGCTATCTTCAATGATCCACCGTTCAGGATTGCTAATAAATTTATCACAAAATCAGGCAAAAAATACAAATCCGGCTTTATACGTCGGAAAACCGGCCTGTTTGCCGGATTGACCGGCCACCGGCTTTGCAAGTGAAAAACCTGTTCCACCTTGACCTTTGCTTGAAGATTCATTTCCTTCAACAAGACCCTTATCCAATCAGAATATCTCAGCTTGGCCGGTGATTTTAACACGTCGCAAGACCGCTCTGCTTTGATTGCCAAAATTTAAAGGGGCAAGTCCTTTTAGAAATTATACGTTGTCTATAGATGTCCTTTTTGCAGCGAGCTACATTTGATTTAGAGGCAAAATACAATCTAGATTCTCTACAACCGCGATATATACGATAAATGAGCCACGCGTCTAGTGAATGTTCGTTGGTTTGAATCATGGTGAGTCTAGACTATACTCACCATGGTTTAAATATTCATGCGGTGTGACACCTTCTAAGGCTTTTGGCAATGTTTCTAATTTTCATAGCGATGATTGCTCACCGCCAGCTCATTATCAGCGATTTGAATTTTGACTATTGGTAACACTGTCTTATCCTATTCGCTCGCGAAGAATCGCCAACGCAAAAACTGGTGAGAAAAATATGAATGGAATACGCTCGCAAATACTCACTTGGTAACTCTTGTCTCACACTGATTGTTCATCGCTGTTAACAAATGGAGAATGTATTTTGTGATTACACGTAAACATGCCTATTTTTGGCAATAATACAAAAAATTCATTGCTCTATCTATACCTATAAAAAAGGATTTCTGTCTGTCTGTCCGTATGTTCCTTATAGAATCGAAAACTACTGAACCGATCGTAGTGAAAATTTTCATGCAGGGGTTTTTGGTACCAGGGAAGGTTCTTATGATGGTTAGAGATCCGTCACCCCACTAAGAGGGGAGGCTCCCATACAAATCTATATCTATAAAAATGGATTTCTGTTTGTCTGCCCGAATGTTCCTTATAGAATCGAAAACTACTGAGCCGATCGGCATGAAAATTTGCATATAGGGGGTTTTGGGGGCAGGGAAGGTTCCTATGATGGTTAGAGACGCCTCCCCCCACTGAGAGGGGACTCCCATACAAATGAAACACAAATTTCTGCATAACGCGAGAACTAATCAAGCAAATGGAACAAAATTTTATATGTGGGTGTTTTTGGAGACAAGAATTTTTTCTATGGTGAATTAAGACCCCTCCCTACTTTAGGAGGGGAGGCTCCCATACAAATGAAATACAAATTTCCTCATACCTCCAGAACTAATCAAGCAAATGGAACCAAATTTAGCATGTGGGTGTTTTTGTAGGCAATTTTTTTTTTTATGGTGAATTGAGACCCCTTCCCTCTTTAGGAGGGGAATAATAACCTCTCTCCCTTTTAAGAGGGGGGGCTTCCATACAAATGAAATACAAATTTCCTCATAACTCGAAAACTAATCAAGCAAATGGAACCAAATTTGACATGTGGGTGTTTTTGGAAACAAGAATTTTTTCTATGGTGAATTAAGACCCCTCCCTAACTCCGCCAGTGACGGACCTTCGCTGATGAACCGCCACGGGTGGCTCCCTAAAAAGAGTGAACAAGTGATGGGGAAATTGGATCGGGACCCGAGCTGTCTGTCACAAGCCAGGATAAAGGAGGAGTGTTGAGATTTGTCGCTCGGTCTGCAGCTCCGGATGGCTCCATGGTAAGTTTATGGTGGATCCATCCGGAACTGCACATCGAGTCTCTTCCGCGGCAAATCTTGTAAAAATCTTTTACTCTCAATGTAGCAAGTAGTCAAGGAGCATGCTACATTCTGAGCAAAGTGCGGAGGAGGACCCCAATCCTCGGTGTAACGCGACCCGTGCCTAGGGATGAATGCTTGGGGGGGTCTAATAAAGTTTCCCAAGGTCGAACGGAGCCTGCATGGTACCAGAGCACCCTGTGCAGTATATTGCTCCCTCTGTTCCAAGCTGGTAAAGAACCGTTGATTTTCTCCCCAGCAGAGTACAACCATCGCCATGGATAACCTTGAAACAATAATTGATGGGGCAACCAACGACCCCCAAGAGTTGGTGATAAACACCGGAGTAGGTGTAGAAGTGGCGCACGACGGTAGACCGGAAGTGCGCAGTCCGATCGGCACGGACAATACTGGCGAAGTAATGGATACAGGGATGGAAGAGGACTTTAACCTCGACAGCATGTCGCTGGAAGGAGAACTCTCGGCTTCATCTCTGATCCTGAATTCGCCATCAGGGAATGCGGAAAGCGACGCGGATAACCTTCCCGATCCGGTGACGCTACCTGAAGTCAAGGGGCAACCTGGGACTTCCGGAGTTGTAGCCAAGCGTCTCTCCAAAGCGCAACGGCGACGGCAGAAGTGGTATCGGAGCAAGGGCTACTCAAAGGACGAAGCGGAGGAACTTGCCCTTCTGCCGGCCGGCCAGCCTAGCCAGCGGGACCTTGTCGTTACCAAAAGGCAACGATCCGCTGATACGGCGTCGCCGAACATCAGCAGCAAAGGTCCCACTAAAAAGAGACCACGCAGTCGAGCCTGCGCGGGTCCTTCGGCACCAAAACCATCCTCGGGGTGCACCTACAGGGAAATGGTGGATGCTTTCAGTGTAGCCATAACTACGGCTGATTATCCCGTTTCCCTGCTCACTACGGATCAGCTCCAGACTGTCCGCGCCGTTCTTCTGGATCAAATAGCTGACCAGGAGACTCCAGCCATTAGACCCAAGTTCAGGAGCTGCCAGTTCAAGAACGGCTACTTGATACTGGCTTGCTCTGACCAGAACACGGTCAAATGGCTGGAGCAAACGGCATCTACTCTCGTCCCGTGGGAAGGAGCACAACTACGGGCCTACGACACGAAGGACCTGCCGAAGGCTCACACCTTCATAGGGTACTTCCAGGACAGTGTCGGTACCACGGACGAGAAAATCCTGAGATTCCTCCAGAATCAGAACGACGGCTTTTCAACGCAAGCGTGGCAGATACGCCGTCGCATTGTGCGTGGAAATACCGTGGAACTGTTAATGGAGGTTGACCAAAAGTCGGCAAGTCAGATCACTGAGCAGCGCTTTACGCTAAATTTTATGTTTGGCAAAGCACGCATGCGACAGGTTGGTAGAGGTCTGATCAACACAGGCGCAACAGTCTCTGCTGCAAAGTCGAGGAAGGTACGAGCGGAACTCCCTTCTGGGAGCGCCCCGCCACCACCAAGACAATGCAATCCTGCAACGTTGAGGGTGGAAAGTGCGGAACTTCCCACTGGAAGTGCCCCGCCGCCACCTAAACAATGCAATCCTGCGAAGACTAGGCGAGCGCCGCGAAAACCTCGCAAGAGGCGTACGCAGCAATCACCAGTCGATAGCAGACCTCAGAGGCTCAATCCGCCGTTAAGTGCGGGTCGGACATCTGTGGCCTGTCGCCTGCGGCAACCGAAGCCTGCCGGTGTGAGCGACCCAGCCGCTCAACTCAGCGAAAACGCTGCTGGTACCCGTTCGCCAAGGCTCGATCCAGTACTGGATCAAGCTGAAAACGGCAATCCTGCCTCCAAATGAGCAGCTTTCGCTGCATTCAGGTGAACCTCCACCATGCCAAGGGCGCGTCTAGTGTCCTATGCCGGAGGTTCACCAAAGAGCAGCTGAGTGCTGCTCTGATCCAGGAGCCATGGATCAACGATACCACGATCCTCGGTCTATCCGGCGCTAATGGTAAGTTGATCTATTGTAATACACAGTCCAAGCCTAGGACTGCCATTCTGTTAAATAAGAGAATAACATTTTCTCCAATTACAGAATTCATCCAACGCGACGTCGTTGCCATTACGGTGGTAGTCCCGACGACTAGAGGGAAGCAGGAGATAGTCGTTGCGTCCGCCTACTTTCCAGGGGACAAGGACGAAATACCACCGCCCGAGGTTGCTGAACTTGTGCGGTACTGCAGAGCAGTCAACAAGCCGTACGTGATAGGCTGCGACGCAAATGCGCACCACACGATATGGGGCAGCTCGGACACAAACAACAGGGGTGAGTACCTACTTGAATATCTTACTTCTAACGATGTCAATGTAATCAATGTAGGGAATGACCCCACCTTTATAAACGCTATCAGACAAGAGGTCCTAGACCTTACTCTATGTAGCGCCTCTATAGCTGAGAAAGTCAAAAATTGGCATGTCTCTGATGAAACTTGGTTCATCAGACCACAGACATATCATTTTCGACATCGAGGCTAATCCTCTAAAGAGAGAACAATTCAGGAATCCGAGGAAAACCAATTGGAGTTCCTTTAGGGATCATCTGATTGCCTCACGTAATTCCTGTCACAATAATATACGAACTCCAGTTGAGCTGGATATCGCCGCTAATGACCTGCAATGTAGGATCACAGACGCGTATAACACAAACTGTCCCGTAAACACGCGAACAGTTTGCCGTGATGTGCCCTGGTGGAATGAGACGCTTAGCAATCTCCATCGGAAGGCAAGGCGTCTGTTCAACAGGGCCAAAATCACGTCTAACTGGGAAGACTACAGAGCTTCCCTCACCAAATACAACGCTGAGCTACGCAAAGCCAAAAGGAAATCTCGAGTTAAATTTTGCGAAAGCATTCAAACTCTGCCAGAGGCTACGCGTCTGCAGAAAGCGATGTCCAAGGACCATTGCAATGGTCTAGGGCAATTGAAAAAAGAGGATGGGAGTCTCACTGTTACCACCAGGGAAACTCTGGAAGTTCTGATGAACACGCACTTCCCTGGTTCGACAGTGACCACTGGGCAAAACATAGGTGGGCAACAGTGGAATGGGTCATTACACAATGTGCCAAATGATTCGGTTCTACTTGCACGCCGATTGTTTACGGAGGCCTCGATCAATTGGGCACTCAGCTCTTTTGAACCAATGAAATCTCCAGGTCCGGATGGTATTCTACCCATTTTCTTACAAAAAACGGACGGTGTTATAATGTCCGAGCTCATCAACCTCTTTCGAGCCAGTTTCATTTTGGGGTATATCCCAGAGAATTGGCGGAAAGTAAGGGTTGTGTTCATACCTAAGGCTGGCAAAAAAGACAAAACCATGCCTAAGGCTTTCAGACCGATAAGTCTGACTTCAACGCTTCTTAAGCTGATGGAGAAAATCACGGATAACTATATCCGCAATGAGTTTTTAAAAAACTCTCCGTTACATGTAAATCAACATGCATACCAACACGGTAAATCTACGGAAACCGCACTGCACTGCTTAGTGACGTTAATTGAGAAATCGCTCAAATATCAAGAGACGGCACTTTGTGCTTTTCTTGATATTGAAGGCGCTTTCGATAACACGTCCTTTGCGTCAACTAATACGGCTCTCTGTCAAAAGAGAATCGACCACACTACAATGAGCTGGATTCAAGCAATGCTCTCGAGCAGACAAATTACAGCATCATTGGGAGATACGTCGGTCACGATTTCGGTGATCAAAGGATGTCCACAGGGAGGAGTTCTCTCCCCCCTGCTCTGGTCACTGGTGGCCGACGCACTCCTTCACAAGCTGTCACAGCTTGGTTATGAGACCATTGCTTACGCCGACGACGTTGTACTTATCGTCAGAGGAAAGTTTGACGCAGTACTGTCAAGTCGCTTGCAAGGAGCTCTAAACACCACCATGTTATGGCGCTCACAAGAGGGACTTAATGTAAATCCCACCAAAACAGTCGTTATACCATTCACTAGGCGAAGGAAACATACTATTACTCCGCCTATACTGAATGGTGTCAGACTGGGCTTCAGTAATGAAGTCAAACACCTCGGAATAATTCTCGATAAAAAACTGAACTGGGCTGCCCACCTAGATTATGCTGTTAAGAAAGCAACTTCGGCTATCTGGGCATGCAGGTCACTGTTTGGCAAAACCTGGGGATTGAAACCTCAACTAGCCTTCTGGTCATATACTACTATTGCACGGCCTAGGATAACCTATGCTGCAGTCGTATGGTGGCCAAAGGTGAATGAGGTGACAGCCCAAGCCAAACTAAACAAAGTTCAGCGCCTGGCCTGTCTTACAGTTACCAGTGCCATGCGTACAACACCTACTGCAGCCATGGAGGCAATGCTATGCTTACTGCCTTTGCATCTTCATGTGAAGAAGGAAGCAGAGCTCGGCGCACTACGGTTGCAAAGGAGTAAAACCATACTCGAAGGTGACCAAATCGGTCATCTTCGCATACTTCGGGAATTCAATCTGACACCCTTAGTAACTTCAGTCTCTGACTGCATGGAAGCCAGGCCCAATATGGACGTTCCATATGAGGTGATTGAAACAGATCGCTCAATGTGGAATAATGGAGGGCCAGATCTTCCATCTGGAACTATCTGTTTTTTTACAGATGGTTCAAAAATGGGGGCCTGCACAGGCTCCGGAGTCTACGGACCCGGCATCAGGGAAACTATCTCATTAGGAAAGTGGCCCACCGTTTTTCAAGCAGAAGTATATGCCATATACATCTGTGCGACAATATGCTTGAAACGAAAGTACAGGCATGCGAAAATCGGTATCTTCACGGACAGCCAAGCAGCACTACTGGCTCTCAAGTCCGCCAAATGCGTGTCCAAATTAGTTTGGGAGTGCAGCACAGCATTGAGGGAACTCTCCCGCCAAAACAAAGTTTTATTACTTTGGGTGCCCGGTCACTGCGGAATCGAGGGCAATGAATTTGCTGACAACCTAGCAAGACAAGGATCAGCTCAGCAATTTATTGGTCCTGAACCGTTTCTGGGCACCTCCACATCCGCCGTGAAAGGCGAACTGATGACATGGGAACAGTGTTACCAGGTCGATGGCCCATTTTCCCGCTGCCCAGAGATTAATTTCCCGCTGAAATCCCGCTGTCTACAGTTTATTTCCTGCTGGAAATCCCTCTGAATCAATATTATTCTTTCGTTTCTGGTGCAGAATAAAAATTAAAAAATATTTATTTCAGTAAGGCTTGCATTTGAAATTAAGATGATCTGCTGACATTGAGAGGTTGCAATTAAATGAATATTATGCAAATTTGCTGCATTCATGTTGACGAAGTTTTTGGCTTCAGGAAACAGAAAAAGAAATACTTTGTTATCCCTCATATAATGACAGTTTGCTACGAAATTTCGCAAGCATTTTAAGATTAAGGAGTCTAAGAACACATGCAAAAATGTCGAAAGAAGCTTTTAGCACAAATTCTATGATAAAAATCATGCAAAATTTCTGCAACGCTGGCAAATGGTTATGGTTTTTGGTGACAAAGGAAAATATGTTTCAATCTTTATAAGCACCTAAAAATCAAAAATATCTGCAAAGCGCATTGGCTTTTTGTTCTCGCTGATATTTTGTTTTAGCTAAATGTACCGATTGGTTTTGGTTTTGTTATCATACAAATGCTGCGGTATATAGCAAACTACGATGTATATAGTATAGATACATAAGTGCTGTTTTGTGTCCAACTCATGAATCAGTTGGATTTTGCATTTGGCAATGAATTAATTTGTGGAAAAATTAGGAATACGCAAAACGAACCGGTTTGGTGGTCTTCTTGTTCAGTTAGTTCTAATGAGTATTTGTCAGAACTCATCCCATTCTAAGCAAAAACCACGGAGTTTTATAATCAATAGAATATACTGAACCATTTGTCAATGCATGAGCAGACATTGGAATGTAAGTAACCGAAGTATTTTGCTGTCAACCTCTTTTTCAGCAGTCTTCTTGCTTACCAAATACCGCTAAATCGGCATCCCGCTAAAATCCCGCTGAGTTATTTAAGCAAACCGCTAGATTCCCGCTAGCCGCTGTTTGGCCATTATGTCCCGCTGTCCGACTTGAAATACCGCTAAATCTAGCGGGAAAACCGCAGATCTGGCATCGCTGCATGGGAAAAGCTAGAAATAGCATCCCGTTGGAATCAAACACAGGGTTGTAGACAAGCTAAACAGTTTATCTACCCAAACCCTGCAGTAGCTAAAAAACTACTCCATTTAACTCGTAGTGAACTACGCACGATCACGGGACTCCTAACAGGACACAGCCCCGCTCTTTATCATTTAAAGAATATCGGCAAGGTATCATCTGACACCTGCCGCTTTTGTAACTCTGAACCTGAAAGTTCAGCGCATCTGCTCTAGGATTGGGCGACACCGTATCGATACCCGCGATATCGATACTCGAAGGCCGATATTTCGATATATTTCATCGATACTTACGACGTCGATATTATGCTAAATCGATAATTTCATCCCGATACTGTTCTGATAAAGCGGGATATGCAGCTGAAAAAATATAGACTAAAACTAGGTCAGGAAATGCTCAAAAAAACAAAATTTTTAGGATTTTTCTCGCACTGTTTTCTTTTCGGGTAGCTTCTAAGCTTAATTCTCAAATTTACTATATTAGAAATGACCTCGACACAGCCGTTTTTATGTTAGACGACTTGAAACGAGCCGAACTGTGTCGATTTCGGTACAAGTGCCGAACTGCAAGATTTGTTAAATTCGTTATAATCTTATCGATCTGGCAACCGTGCTGTGCAATGTGCTGAGTGCCCGACCCCTTGGAATTGACTCTTATGCAAAACCTTGAACAATGTCACTTACGTGTTTAACGCTTATTGAACAGTAAGTGCGTACGATATGCGATTTTCAGCAATTCAAAACTGACCAGAGAGCACATAGAGTAGTATTGGGCGTTGAAGGCATAAAGATTTTCCAGTTTTTTACGCGCCATAATAGCGGTGAAAGTGGCAGAGGTGGGACAAAGATCGAGCAGAGCTAGAACCGGAAAGGAGCAACTCCCGCCGGAACTCTGCAGGAATGGCCAAGAACCGCCAGCAACGACACATCACTGGATGGTTTCAGGGGTTTGGGAGAGAGCTGCCGGATGAGTGGATTGAGGGTGTGGTTTGTCCCATCTACAGAAAGGGGGATCGGATAGATTGCTGCAATTACCGCAGCATAACGCTGGTCAAAGTCACCAACAGATTTTGTTACGTCGTCTATCCCCGGTGGCTGGAGTGTTCGTAGGGTAGTACCAGGTTGGCTTTTGAAGGCCCGTGCTAATACGGATCAAATTTTTACTCTTCGGCATGTCATCTAGATGTGTCGGGAGTACAACCCATCATATTTTTGTGGATTCCGGGGCAGCATACGATTCAGTCGGGTGTGAACAGCTGTGGTGCGGTTTTCCGTACAAAGCGACGTGTCCGAAATAGAGTTGTACTGGAGCGAGTGATGTGTTGCGTGCGTGTTTTGGGGGCCCTCTCTTTGCTCAACATGTTTTTTATTGATTAATTTTTATGAATCCCTTTTTTTGAGTAGCATTTCCTAATCCCAGAATGCCGCCTTAAATAGTATCGATAAATCTAATATCGATGCTTCACGAGCGATATATCGACGGTATCGATAAAGCGGCGGATTTGATATTGATATTCAATTATCGATACTTTTGGGAATTTTGCCCAATCCTAATCTGCTCTGCTATTGCGGAGTTCTTGCATTATCAAGGCACAACTTCTTAGGAAGTTTCCTTCTTACTCCATATCAGGTATGGAGCCTAAATCCCAAAACGGTCATTGGCTTTATAAACCATGTAGTACCGAATTGGGGCACAGGATTACAACTATTCCGCTCAACTCCATCAATGGGTATGAGCGATCCGTAAACTGTGTACAGCAATCGGGGCCTGCCACAAAAGACGATCATTAAGACTGTCGCAGTGGCCTTTTAACCCAATGCCCTTCTGGCATACAAAAAAAAAGACCCCTCCCCACTTTAGGAGGGGGGGCTCCTATACAAATGAAATACAAATTTCCTCATAACTCGAGAACTAATTAATCAAATGGAACCATATTTGGCATGTGGATGTTTTTGGAGGTATGAATTTTTTCTATGTTGAATTAGGACCCCTTACTTTTTTAAGAGGGGGGGCTCCCATACAAATGAAATACAAATTTCCTCATAACTCTAGATGTAATCAAGCAAATGGAATCAAATTTGGCATGTGGGGGGTTTTGGAGGCAGGATTTTTTTTAATGATGGTTTGATACCCCTCACCCCTGTGGTAGGGGGATAAGGACTCTCATACAAATAAAACAGAAATTTTTGCGTAACTCAAAAACTAATCAAACTCAAGAAATTTTAGACTCATAAAACATTAATCAATAACAAGACCACCAAAAACTATCAATAGTAACATTAGATAATTCAGCGCGAGTCGGCCATAGGCCGCGAGTGTTGCCGGCGACCTGCCATCGGAAGTGCCGGCCACTGCGGGGAGCAGCCCCCCTAGAGATCACCTCTATGTAGGTTTATTTATTTTCCTAGATCTACTGGCCTCTATTACTTTCCTTCAGTTGGGTCACCCCTGCGAAATGGTACTTTCTACGAAAAGATATTTCGTGAAATGGTACATCCCGCGTAAGGTTTTTCGCGAAATGGTATTCTGCGAAACTCTATATTCCGAGTTATGGTCAACCGAGAATTGGTGTTCCGCAAAATGGTATTCGGCGAAATGGTTCGTAATGATGGCGAATATTTAAATGCTATCCGCTTTATTTTATCATGCTGAGCGATGTGGGGAGTTGTTTTCTACTTTACTGTGAGGAAAATTTGTATATTAAAGCACCCATGAACTCCTCAGAAACTTGCAAAACTCGAGATTGTGACAAAGGTCATCCGAGATTCACGATTTATGTACAGCATAGTTTAATTTGTGGCAATACGAAGTTTGTCGGGTCAGCTAGTCAAATATAAAATGTTATTCGATTCACATATGGTCGGTGTTCAATCAAACCGAACCTAGTCGCAAAATTTAAAAAAAATGAGTCAATGGCAGCAAACGATCAAAAATTTTCTAACCTACATTTTACTCTAATCAGACTGCAAAAATGTTGCAAAAATCCAGAGTTAAGAGATGATATCGAACGATTGATAGGTATAAACCATACATAGCAGCAAACTTTGAACGCGTTTTTCTCGAAATCAGCGTTTTGTCACTTGATTCGGCCTGACTTAACCCTCGCTGTCCCATGGTAGCACAGGTGCTCCATGACTTCTGATACTAAAATTGACCGATAAATTTTTTAAGGAATTTAAATATGGATATTTTGATTACATCACGTTGTAAAAACAATGTTTTATAACATTACAAAAACTTGTTTTAAGCCAACGTAAGAACCGATAACTCAATATTTAGTGAATGGGGCACAACACTAATGTTTTATAAGCTGAATAGTTGTGTTTAATGAATTGCTTATTAATAGCTTTTTCAAATGATCAAAAACTACAGGCCGGACTCGATTATGCGAGTTTTTAGACTCGATTACTCGGGTGAAGAAAAATTTTTTTTTCAATGATTTTATTTTATACCTTGATGTTATAGTTTTCATGCTACATGATGATTCCAACTTGACAAGTGTTGATTCACCTCCCTAAAGCTACAAAATTCCTTTCTTATATCCCTTTTATCGGGGAACAAACCAAAAATAAATCCTGCGATGATGGAATCAATTTTTTTACTTAAAAATCATCATCATCATCATCATCATCATCATCATCATCATCATCATCATCATCATCATCATCATCATCATCATCATCATCATCATCGTAATCATCGGTAAAACTTTTTTATGACTTTAGGGCAGGGCTTGTTCGTTCACTTTGACTCAATTTTGATTCATTTGACAGTACCGTCTCAGCCGAGCAAAATTTGACAAATTGTATATGGATAATTGTATATATTTGTAGAAATAGTTACAATCTTCAAGTTTGCTGAATAAAGTTTTGCTGTGTATGTTGTAGTTATGATGCTACAATGCTAGTATGTCACTAATAACTAAATGAACATTCATTTAGTCACTAATAAGGTACTAGCATTGTAGCACGGTAAATACAAAAGATATAGTAAAACTTTTTTCAGCAAAATTGTAGATAATAACCGGTTCTACAAATGTCTTATATATAACTTTGTCAAATTTTGCTCGACTGAGACGGTACTATCAAATGAATCAACATTGAGTCGAAGTGAACGAACAAGCCCTGCTTTAGGGGAAATTGATCAATAAAAAACAATTATAATACCTAAATATTGAAAAACATAACATAAAAAAAAATATTGTACCAAAAAAAATCATCTGACTTTTAGGAAGATAGATCAATAATAAATAAAACATTTCTGATACCTAAAAGTCATAAAACTTGACACACCAAAAAAAATGTACCAAAAATGATTACAGTAATGACCCGATTTTGTCACCCCCATGATGAATTCAGGGATGACAAAAACGGGACAGTGACAAAATCGGGTATTTGTTCAATTGTTATTTTTTTGCAGATAACTTAGAACGAACTACATATATTTCATTCTGATCACTTTTAAGACATTTCGCACTTCCATCCTCTCTGTGGACATTTGTCACCTGTTCACAGCACAGGTCCCACAGGTATAAAAACACGCGTTTTTTAATTGCGCCGAAATGGTTGATTATATTGGTTAACTACGTTCAGAGAGATTTCACAGCATAAAAAGCTCTTTCTTATGGTATGAACGCTTCTTTGATTAACCCCCCTAAAAGTAAGATAGAAAATTTATTTTTCAAGCAGTAAGAGATAGAGCAAAACAATGTTCTACAAAATTTTTGAGAAGATTATTATAAAGAACTTTACCAAAGAAAGTGATCTTCTAGCTATTATAGTTGTGGAGATAAGAAACAACTTTTGTAAAAACTCCACGATAATCAACACAGTTATTTTCAGTGTTTTAACACATTTGACATGTTTGAAAATGATTTTCAAACTAAGCTTTTGATAAATCAAAAGCGTGACAAAATCGGGTAAAAAACGTGACAAAATCGGGGGTGACAAAATCGGGTCAAAAACGTGACAAAATCGGGGAGTGACAAAATCGGGGAGTGACAAAATCGGGGAGTGACAAAATCGGGTTACCACTGTATTCGATTATCTGAGTGATTCGATTATCCGGGATGAAAATAAAATTGATCACCCGGATAATCGAGCCCAGGCTGTACTACCAAAACACCCCTGGGACAGAGAGGGTTAACACCGACCATATGTCAGACCGTAACAATTGACAAAAATCTAATTTCAAGAAAAACGAAATCAAAGTTTGTAATCTGTGTTGTTTAAATTTATCAAGCGTTCGAAATCATTTCATATGTCTGGCTATTTGTAACGTTTGTGTAATTTGATTCGTTTGGAGAGTTATTGATCGTTTGTTGTCATTAACCCACTCTGTCCCATGGTAGCACAGGTGCTCCATGACTTCTGATACTAAAATTGACCGATAAAACTTTTAAGGCATTTAAATATGGATATTTTGATTTCATCACGTAGTAAAAACAATCTATATATTATTTTTATATTATAAGAGCCTTGTCTGTAGCCAAAACGAGGGGCGCGATATGTATTTTCGTGGTAATAATCGCCCACATAAGCAAAGACTCAAACCAATCATACCAGACTGCATTCAAGACGAGCAAAAGTAACGTAGTTGCACCTCATAGAATTACATAGCGTACCTCCAATTTGCTCTCAATACGACGCGAGGCAACGCGCGCGGGTTGTAGCTAGTGTTTTATAAGCTGTATAATTGTGTTTAATGAATTGCTTATCAATAGCTTTTTCATATGATCAAAAACTGTATACTACCAAAACACCCCTGGGACAGAGAGGGTTAAAGCATTTTTTTAAATTTTTCGACTAGATCCGGTCTGACTTAACACCGACCATATGATAATTATGAAGTCGTCAACATATACGTCAACGACCATATGCGTCTTTCCAACAAGAAATTTGCAATTATGCGCTGCGGTATTGATTATGCGCTCTGGTAATTTTCGGTTCATATGTTAACGTCAATGTATGCGTCAGAAGATGAAAATGAAACTTTATTTGAGCTTAAAATTAGTTCGAAAAAAGACACTGAGGAAGCCTACAAGTCGTAGGTGAAATACGTATCTGTCGTGAATAAAATATACCTACATAGTAGAATTAAATTGGATAAGTTCTCTTCTTTTTACCTTTGTTATACTATAACAAAGGTTTAGGAATTGGTCGAAAAACACGAAATTGATCCGAGGCCCGGAGGGCCGAGTCACATATACCAATCGACAGGGTTCGACGAACTGAGCAATGTCTGTGTGTGTGTGTGTGTGTATGTGTGTATGTATGTGCGGGGCGCAGCTTTTCTATCGCCTGTTTCTCGAAGATGGCTGAACGGAGTTGTACGCTATTACTTTTGTTTGAAAGGTATTATTGCCTAGTATATCACTATTGAATTGTTTCATGGTCCGACTTTTCGTTTGAAAGTTATAAGCAAAAATGTGAAAACTACGTGACACGACTTTCTCCGGAACCAAATGACCGATTTCAACGATCTTAGTATCGAATTAAAGCTCTTGTTAAGGCTAAATTTTTCGGATAAATTTTATTGAAAACAAACGAGTAGTTTAAAAGTTATGCTTAAAAAATCTGTTTTGACAAGGCAATAATTATCGCCTGTTTCTTAGAGATGGCTAAACCGATTCAGGCGCTTTTAGTCTCATTTGAAAGGTAACATAGCCTAATAGATCACTATTGATTTGTTTTTTGATTGGACGTTTAATTTGAAAGTTATGAGCAATTGAAAACAACACATTAAAATTTACAATAATTTATAACGATTTCATCTAAGATAGTTTATCTAGTTTGAATTATTTTGGCATCAAATTAGAGGTTTTAATGCTGCAAATATATCTGCAAAATTTCAGAAGAATCGGTTTTGCCGATCAAAAGATATTAACCCTCCAACACTCGCGCCAACTTTTGTAATACGGTTACTCGCGCGCACAATGGCCCAAAGCCAAAAAGACATGCGCACTAGAGTTTTGACTGAGAAAACTTGGTTTTAGGTTTATGAAACCTTCGGAAGAATTTCTTGAAATTGAAAGTTCTATCATCTGGTGCAATTTAAATTTTGATTAATCCCCCTAAAAGTGAAATAAAAAAATTATTTTCCTTCAGTTTCCAAATAACACATTGATGTGTTCTGCAAAGTTTTAGAACATATTATTACAAGAAATTTTGTTGAATACAGTAACCTTCTATCTATTCAGCGAAAATAGAAAAATCTTATTCATTGTATATGAATTTGTAAAATCAGGTTTTTCTATTTTAGCTCTTCTTGTAATTGTTGTATGACTTTTTCGTGTATTACAAAATTGTATAAATAGTAAACATACACAACTTTGATGAATATAGTATACCTCTATGTTTGTTTGTTTAGGTACTGTAAAACTTTGATTAAAAAAATGCCTTAATTTTGACCCCGAATGACTCGACTACCAACAGATACATTTACATTTTATATTTGCTGATAGTTTTGCTGCATACAGATACCATTTTTCCATATGAAAAAACGAGAGAAAATTTCAGGGCCAATCGCGGTACACCTCACATGCTGATTGCTTCGTTTCTGTGATGTCAGTTTATGCTGATCTATTTTCCCACAATTTAAAGTATTAATACATTGAATAATTATGACGTTTTGCTCATAACAAGTGAATTGAAGAATATACGTTAGTTGAACAGCGATTTGTAACTTTATAACAATATGGCATTCAAAAACCTACACGTGTTGTACAAAATGCAACAACGTGAGTAACCGTAGGTGAATAAAAATTGATGAAATTTATTCAATTAAACTTGTATGTTAAAGAATAATATTTTCTCTTACAACTTGCTTTTACTTGCACTTACTCAAATTAGTAACTACCAACTTACCCTTACTCAGTAATTTCATGAAAAAAAGGATCAAAATTTACAGGTGCTGCTATTGTGTTCAAATTTTGTAAACTTATTTATTCAATTTCCAAAAATTTTATGAAAACCAACGCACTACGCAACGTTAACCAATGAATGAATTATGTTCCGAAGACGTGTTGATTTCTATCTCGAAGAGCAAGTAAGACCGTATAACAAAGGTTCCTTTCACCACTAGGTGGATTAAATCGGGTTTTTAATTTTAGGTTTCGTATTCTACTAAGACGCTCCAAAAACTTCAGTTTATTTGAGCTGACAAACAAATACTGATCAATAATTTAGTGATAATTTGACATGATTAATTCAGCAGCCGCAATTAAAATTTCTATTTTTTGACTCGTCTATATGGACATTTTCTATACCCCCTCCCCCACCATTTCGTGGTCAAGCGTGGACATTTCCATACCCCTTCAAACTATCCACATGATGTATGGATGACTCCTAACAGATTGTCTTGAACAGAAACCGAAATCAAAAAATGTAACTCTCTTTATCTCCCACCCGGAGAACGCCCCCTAAGGCTGATCCATCTAGCCCTTGATCTAGCCCATACGATGAGGTAAAGTGGAACAAGACGAACCACCTAAGGAAAACTTCCGATGCGTTTCTCTAAGCATGCATTACCCACTTATTATTTATTTAGATACCGCCATCCGGGGTGACATTGGGCCACGGGGGTGAGATTGTGCCAAAAACTGAAAATGTTTCTTTAAGAAAATATATTAAAACCATGAAAATTGGGGACTCAAATTTAAAATGATTTGAAACATAACATATAATTTAATAACTTGGAAAGGAACACAGATAATATTAACGAACGATTTGGCGTAAATAGTGTTTCAAAGTTCAGGGTCAAAAATACTCGAAAAAAACGTTACCAAAAAATGTCCCATATAAACAAACCCAAATATGAAATCGCATCAACTTGCTATTCTGAATGTATATAAAGTATTCATTTATAATGTAGTGAAAGGTTATTATGCGTTAGTTGGCTTTTGTTTACGAAAAAAACATTTTCCTATGTTATGCACTTTCCGCGCTTCACTGGGGCGAGATTGTGCCAAGCTATAATGAGCCACCCAGTGTATGGAATTCATACGCACAACAAAAATACGCCGGCGTACACTAATACACTCGTATGGCTTACAAGCGAGCACAACATTTTGACAGATTACATTGTATTATCTTTTTTAGAGCAAACAGCGTCGTAAGTCTGCTAAGTAATATATTAATTATAGTAATTAAAACTTTCATTTAATTTACAGAGAATGGTTCGCAAACATAGGCGCATTCCTGGGTCACGGTCTTACCAAAATTACCCCAAGGACAAGTTGGATTTGTGTCTTAACCCTCTCTGTCCCATGGTAGCACAGGTGCTCCATGACTTCCGATACTAAAATCGACCGATAAAATTTTTGAGGCATTCCAATATGGATATTTTGATTTTGTAACGTAGTAAAAACATTGTTTTACAAGGTGTATAGTTGCGTTTGACGGATTGTTAATTAAAAGCTTTTTTACATGATCAAAAACTGTAAACCACCAAAACACCCCTGGGACAGAGAGGGTTAAGGCAATCAAAAATGGTATGACTCACCGGGAAGAGGCCGAAAAGTTCGGAATTCCGCGAAATCTTACAAAATCTTATTTGGGGGGGAGGGGGGTTTAATAATTTCTTACGTAAGATTTTCACACGCGAAAAAATTATGAAAAAGTCACATTTTTAATAGCAGCTCATGTTATTTGTTACACATTTTTTTAAATTGATGAGTTAAGTTGTGAAGTATCGAAATCTTTCATGCTGCAAGGAAATGCGTAGCAACCTGCTGAGTACTTTAGTCTTGCCCACTCAAGGAAACAGCAGTTGGCCTACTTGTTCCAGAGCCTCTGTCATCGGTTTATGCAATTATTCCAACATATTTCGTTGCAATTGCCTATCCCAATCCCGCAAGGCAGTCACAATCCCTTATGATATCATGATTTTGTTTAAAAGTAGCTTACTCAACTAATGTATAGCTGCACCAATGGAACAAGTGCTTGATAAGCTACTATACAACAAAAATATTTCTTGGGATGTATTGTTCTTCTGTTCCCAAAGATCTTGCCTGCCGCATCTGACCAGAGTGGGGTCAGTATTTTGCTTCAAAGGAAATCGCGGATGGGCATTACAGATCTATATATTAGACGCAACGCAGTGCCAATTCCAACATAAGACCATGTCGCGTGTCATCTAGAAGAGGCAAAGAAGTTCACTACTTGACGAGGACACGTGTTCAGACGATTTAGATTGGATCAATGCGAATTAAGTGAACGCTAGTGAGTTTCTGAGCATTCACCAACATTTATTGACAACCTCAATGCTGAAATACGCTCTGTTCGTGAGTGAGCCATAAAGGGATTTACAACAGATAATTGATATTGTTTGTTTTTTTTATGAATATGTTTGAATTTTGGATTTTATGAACTTGTTTGAACTTTGTTAGCTGTTTCAATATTCTTTCAATGTCTAGCTTTTTAAATAAAACTTGAGTTTTGATGTTTCAAAAAATCTTACTAAGATTTTTAAGGGGGGGGGGAGGGGGGATTGGCCAAAATCTTACAAAATCTTATATAGGGGGGAGAGGGGGGGGTTCAAAAATGAGGAAAAAGACCTTACGTAATTATTGCACGGCCCCAAACTATATTCTCACCAGAGGAAGAAGACATTTTTGTGAAATGCTTGGTAGCTATGTGTGACACGGGATTTCCTGTGAACGAGGAAGATTTACGGCATGTTGTCAAGGACTACCTCGTCAAGGTCGGCAGAACCATTGATCGCTTCAAAGACAACTATCCTGGCCCAGATTGGGCTAAATCGTTCCTTAATCGGCACTCCGACCTTTCTGTACGCTTCTTTCCTAATATTAAAAAAAAGTCGGGCAGCTATTACACCGGAGATCTTGACGAATTACATTAATAATTTAAGAAATGTGACAGCCGATATTCCCCCACAAAACATCATCAATTATGATGAGATGAACCTGACAGACGATCCTGGTGCTCGGAAGTGTATTGTGCAAAGAGGTGTTAAATATCCGGGAAATATTTTGAACACGTCAAAAAGCAGTATTTCACTAATGATGTCAGGTAGTGCGGCAGGGGACCTGCACCCTGCCTACGTGGTTTACAAATCAGCTAAGCTTTGGAACACCTGGGTTGAGAACGGGCCACCTGGAGCAAGATATAACAACTCGAAAAGTGGATGGTTCGATGGAGCGACTTTCGTAAACTGGTTTGAATTTCATATGCTCCCCATCCTAAAGAAACTGGACGGGAAAAAAGTTCTGATTGGGGATAATGTTAGTTCTCACTTCTCGCCACGTGTGCTTCAACTATGCGAATCGAACAATATAATCTTCACGTGTCTTCCCCCGAATTCGACCCACCTCACACAGCCACTCGATGTAGCATTCTTTGGGACAATGAAACGTAACTGGAGAAAACTTTTGCGGGCTTATAAAGAACAAAATAACTCTTCTGCATCGACCCTCCAAAAGGCAGATTTCCCACTCTTGATTCAGAATCTCTTAGATAGCCTTAAGGAGAACCAAAAAGTCAATCTCCAGGTCGGATTTAAGAAATGTGGCATTTATCCAACCAGCGTAGAACCTCTGCTGAAAAGTATCAATGCTGTATCCAGTTCTCCTGTTGCCATCGAAGACAGTTTCCAGGGGATTTTGAATTCGAAGCGAGTAGTTGTCTTGGAGGGTGGAACACGGAAGAGACGAAAGAAGTTCGACATCCCTGCTGGATCCAGTATTACGGCTGAAGAGATCCTTGAGTATGAAAAGCTGAAGAACGAGGGTCAGAACATCACACCAAAACGTCCGAAGAAGTTGAAAATTCATCCTGGTGGCCGTACGGCAACGAAAGAAGGTCACAATAAGGAGAATGAACCCCCAAAGAAACAGCTGAATATGACTACCAGACGTAAAAAACAGAAGTAAATTTCTGTTTATCTTTTAATATTTGTTGATCATTAAGAAAACTTGCTTAAAAAGGCATGTTTCATTGTAATTTAACTTTTGTTTAGAAGGGTCAGAATAAACTCTTCAAAATAAGCGAAATTTGTTATACCTTATATACACTGACTGTTTTCAAGGGAGTTTGCAATCACCTGTCTTGTGCCTGCATGTTCTTGAACGAATTCTACATGATTAACCTTTTGAAATGATCAAATAGATAAGTCCTCTAAAATTTTTCGCCCACCTCGTTTCTTCTTCGTTTTTTCCAGAGGGAGGAGTGGTCTCGAACCATCATAGAAAAAAACCTTACCTCCAAAAATCACAACATGCCAAATTTGGTTCCATTTGCTTGATTAGTTCTCAAGTTATGCAGAAATTTATATTTCATTTGTATGGGGCTCCCCTTCCAGAGGAGAGAGAGGTCTGTAACCATCATAAGAACCTTTCCCGGCCCCAAAAACCTATGTATACAAATTTTCACGCCGATCGGTTCAGTAGTTTTTGAGTCCATAAGGATAATAACAGGATGAGGATAAGGATAACAGAAACTCATTTTTTCAGGTATTGATTTGTAATTTTCGTTATTTTTGGCCGACCCCCAATCTCTAATAGTCCACGTTGCTTATGGACGGCCCAATACGAACTGTTTCACAATATTATTTATGTGTATTGTACATAGATGCTTGTTCTACGTTGTTTTATAAGTATTTAACATGATGTTATGTTTTTAGCACAATGTCACCCCCTAGAAGGGGTGAGATTGTGCCAAAGTTCATATACTTATAATATAATCAGAATCAATTGTAACTAAACCATCTCTACGGCAAGTGTTAACTGAACATTGAAGTATATATTGACAGGCTTTGAGTCAATTTAATTGCTAAATTGTGTGTGTAACAAGCTAAAGAACGAAAAGGCATGCTTTTTTGGCTCAATCTCACCCCGGCAGACGGTAGTCATTAATAATCTCCACCAAAAAATCAACAATTCCGATTTTTCCAAGATTACATATTTTTTGTGAATACATTTAAGGGCTTTCAAAGGAAAGTACGGGTCAAAGTGCGAAGTAAAATGGGTCACATAAAAAAAGCGATTTTTTGATGAAAATTTAATTGTAAATTATTTGTAAATTGTGAATTGAAACGAAATGAATATATGCGCATGCAAATTAGACATCCTAGATTTAACTGATGACTGCACGTGGTGTATGCGGGGTTATTAATAAATTTATGTTTATAAAAATATTTTTTGCCAAAAATATCGGAAAACTAGCCTTTAACCAAATTGACTTTTTTTTTGGTTAAAATATAGGCTGGACCGGCTACAAACTTGGCACTTATCCAACAAAAACAATGCAGTGCCTCAGAATTATAGATATACATATATGTACTACAAGCTTGGGGTGTCCCATTATGACCATTTTTCATTGTGACCTATCTTGCACCTTTTGAGCTGGTCAAAGAAAATACTTGATTTTGTAAAACTTTTGTAGTATATATCAAATTGTTTCATGTTATGTGCTTTTAGAAATGATAAGAGCACACAGAAAACCAATTATTTATTCTGCTGACGAAAAATTAGTTCTGCTTCGCTTGCTTGCTTCGCTTTTCATTCTAATTTTTTTTATCGAAAAAGGATAAAAAATGAGTTATGTTATATGATGGTTTAAAAAAATCCGTTAGGTAGGTACCTATTGTACGAAAAAATCGTTGGCTTGGATTAAGCTAAAATTATCATGTTAATACAACTGACCAATCTTACCCCGTGACCAATCTTGCCCCTCCTTATCGTAATATCAAAAAAGAAAAGTCGATTCGGGTCAGAAATGTCCAAACTCGGGAATTCTGGATAAAGAAGGGTTAAGTTTTCGAACCGACTTTCCGGTATTCCGAACCATGTTTTGAAATCACTCGAAAAGATGGTCCATAACGGATGTCAATAAGAATAGCTATAGAATAGAATATTACTGTCGGTTTCGTTAAAACCTTAATTAATATAACAAAGCGATTAGATTCGCTCAAAGGCATTTAAACAAGTAGCAAAAATAATTGCTAAAAGCAGCCCACTTCTTATTACAACAAAGAATATATGCATTCAGGATATACACTTTTGGAATTTTATGGACATGTTGTTAGCGTTCCTTTTGTCATGTGATTTTGCAACAAGACCCATAGACTTTATGAGTTGTTTACTAATTAGAAGGAAGATGACGGCTCGGTGCACATTATGTGGATTTACTTAAAAATAGGTATATTTACTTTGCAAGCTCATATTCTTCAAATTTGTGCATCCCCTGTGTTACAATTAGATAGAGTAGGTTGATTTGATGTTATTAATAATGAATATTTACTTAAAACAACTGACAAACTTCAAGGGTTTTTTGTACGTTTTGGTCAATTATATCAACGAAAGTAATTTGCTCTCAATATAAAGTCAATGTACTAGTACTTACTTTCCTGTGCAGGAGGTAAACCAGCTGCATATAGGTGCGCGCCGCCAGACAATCCCACCATCCTCTCGAAGTCCTGGGTAAGACCCAGGTTGCTTTTGGAATCCACTTTTAAAGAATGAATAGAAACTCACATATAAATTTATCCAAGCTATTCGTATTATTATTGCCGAGTCAGTACTGCAGCATAGCTATTTTTACGAATCTCTTGATAAACTACTTTGTACTTCAGGTACAAATAGTTATGCCCGGTGATGTCTATTAGGGCTTTGTATTCATTTCAATCTTCTTTTAACATAAATGTTATTGTTTACTATTCACACTAAATTGGTTTAGGTAAATGGTTGCAGAATTGGGTCCAATCCCTTGGTGATCCAACACAAAATACACAAAAAGTACTTATTTTTGATTTTGTAGTGATAATCTTTACATGCAGTTCACGCAGTTTTTTCGTTACTATCACTGATTCTCAGCGACGACACATTCACTTCAGATTTCATAGGAATGCTAAGCGCTCCAGCAATCCTTTCTAGAACTACAAGCACAGCGCCCGAATTCAATAATCCATTTTATTACTGCACTACAAATTATACTGATGTTGACTTAGTTATAAAATTTATATACCACCAATTTTGTTTTCGTACGAATAGTAAAACTTTCTAAAAGACTCTATTTCGACTGCTGTTAGAAGTTTTAAAATGGCGAATCATGTAATAATTTTTCGAAAAGTCGTGATTGGCGTTAATGTTTTCCTGATACAGGGATGCCAAATATTTATTAAAAAAAAGTAGACACTTTTACGCACGCTTTTAGGCTGTGAACCAGCCCGGTGTCACCAATACACTCTCACATATGATTTGACAGTACCCCCATACTGATGGGCCCCTCGTTGCTGGGCCCCAAACAACAATGGCCGCTCCATATATTTTCTACAACCCATCGACATCTCTATATCGAACTGCAGTAAACGTCAGCGACAGCATGTCCTGGGCTCAAAATTTGACAGCGGGCCCAAATCAGACTGCTGGCAGTTGAGTGAAACGCAGTGCTGACATGCTATCTCATTTTCGCGCACACGAGATGTTGGCAGCGAAAACATGGTTGCCTGCCAATGGGGTGATTTTCTATGAAATGATTTCCCGCCCAGTGTTTTGACGTTTTAGATTGCAGTCATAGAAAAATGGCGTCGTGCCGGGGGGTCGCTGTGAACCATTTCGCGAAATTTTTAACTTTTTAGTTAAAATTTGACAGTTCGATGGTTCGACCTGAGAGAGAGTCGCGGAAACGGTCTTCTTTTTCTCATGCTTTGGTTGTTCTTCTTCTTATTATTACCTTTGCTGTCAATTTCGGGCAAATAAATTAAACTTGTGCATAAACTCCTCATTAGACTATACACTCAAAATATTCTGCACATAACTAATAGTAAATTTCCATATGAAATTCCCAATTCCCTATAATTATCATGAGCCGCATATAAACGTAATCTTCCCAGAAACACACATAAAAATTATATGCCTATGAATAGTATGTGCAATTACACACATCAAAAATATACGCATATGAATAGTATGTGCAAAAGTTTCGCGTACCCATAAATTATAACTGCTGGGCATATAAAGTTCATTAACTGGGCACATTGCAAAAATCTATGTGTGGGACACATAGAAACTATACGAAAAGTTTTCTCAGTGTAGTTATTGCGGTTATTTACATAAATTTTCAACCTGTTACGGCGGTAACCCGCATCGTCAATAGATCATTTTGCGATTACGTCATTTTGCCGTCAAATGACACCACTTGGTGGTTTGTTTACATGTTTTTGTCACATCCAGCAGTTTCGATTTGAAATTTCGTGAAGGATTACTGCATAAATTTCTGTAAAATGCATGTAAGGCACTTTCTCTTCAATAAAAACTATAAATTTCTATCATTATCTGCCGGACAAAGATAGAAAACTCAATTCAAAATTTAACACCACGTAAACAAACCACCAAGTGCTGTCAAAAAAGTGTGGTTAGGAGCTCCCGTGTAATGATCTATCACCGCAACGAGAACAAGGCAAGGTGGCCAAATATATTTTGGTTTATATGCGCAATTGTTACTGATGCTTTAGCAACGTTAAAAAACGTCTTTTAGCCTTTTACATTCAAAAATATGTATTATATAAATTCATTGAATATCATAAGTATTGCGGTTATTTACATAAATTTTCAACCTGTTGCGGCGGTAACCCGCATCGTCAATCGCCGCAACGAGAACAAGGCAAGGTGGCCAAATATATTTTGGTTTATATGCGCAATTGTTTCTGATGCTTTAGCAACGTTAAAAAACGTCTTTTAGCCTTTTACATTCAAAAATATGTATTATATAAATTCATTGAATATCATAAGTAGTGATGTCCGAAATTTTCAATTATTCGAATACCGATTAATCGGCGAGCGTTGGCTGCACTAATCGATTAATTCAACTATTCGTACTAGTGGTATTCGATTAGAAATATTCGAATATTTTATTCATTAATTCGATTAATCGAACGATTATGAACGATTAGCGACCATTATTCGGGGATTATTCGCATTCATATTATTTCGTTTGAGCTATTCGATTAATTCAACTACTCGTACTGGCAGTATTCGATTAAAAATTATTCGAATATTTTTATAGTTATTCGATTAGTTGAATTAATCGAACGATTAACGGACATCACTAATCATAAGTATAAAAATATGTGTAAATAGTAACAAAATTTAAGACGTACGGAATGGGGTTGCAAATATCTAAACAATAGAAATTAATCTATTTGTATGGCAGCTCTGGACAAAAGCACATCCTTCAATATTTGGCGAGGTCAGTATTGGGCGATAATGTATCGATATAACTGGTATCGATATTCGTGGACGAAATCTCGATATAGTTTTTTTCGAAATAGTTAATTTCGGCATGCATATAACAGCTTTGTAAATGTTAACACGTTATACGGAGTGTTATAAAACAAATGTAAAATGCAGATCGTCACGTGATGCGAGCAATTTTCCTGATTATGCTTTCAGCTGAGTATACGTATCGATATGTGAAAAATATCGATATTCAATTAACGAAAATTCGTCAGCTTCGCTCAATACAGAATTATTTTGACAGCTTGCTAAGAACTTTCCGAGAATGAAAAGATTTCTTGCAAAGCACAATACTATATATATAGTTCGGCGGATAGAAAACCAGGCGAATTGGCATCCCTGATTTTTGAAATAAAATTTGAAATTATGGAGAAATGTGCAGGTTTTTACGGAAAATAATAACTAGCGGCTGTTGAAAATGACTAGTTCTATGAAAATAAAGTGTGTTTATTAACATTACTCCCACAATTTGAATTTTGAAAAACGTTTGGCTCCGCTTTTGACGTTTAATTGGCTCCCGATTTTTGTATCCGCCGAACTATATATATAGTAACTATACATTAGACGTGTAAAGTGGGCGTTTTGTAATGACATATTTTGGTACTAATTGGCCCAAGGGTATTTCAGTTTTTACAAAAAAGTTAATGTACAATTCAGAAAAACAAAGCTCATTCAATTTCAAATGTGTGTTTTTCAAGGGGTCGGACACTCGGCACAGCCGTTTTTATGTTAGGCGACTTGAAACGAGCCGAACTGTGCCGATGCTGTACCGAAAGTGCCGAACTGCAAGATTTGTTAAATTCGTTAAAATCTGATAGATGTGGCAACCGTGCGAGATGGTTTTGACAACTGGCAGTGCTCCCATTTTATATGTAAAATTGAACCGGAGGTGTGTAAAGCCCTATAAATGTTATTTTTATAAGGCTTTAGAGGTGTGCCGTTTGATATCTCTGCAGTGCCGGGGCATTATGTGCTGAGTGTCCGACCCCTTGGAATATAATCTTTACTCAAAGATTCTAACCGGCAATCAGAAATGACGGTGACGATGGTGACGGTTAGTGTAGAGGGCGGAAGTCCAACAGCGAAGCAATGAATAACAGTTTATCGCTTTTTCGTTCGTTTCTGTGGGTACACAGTAAAATAATGTAACCCATTTATATGTACACAGAAAAATCATTCAACCTAATTTTTCACTCAATGGTCAGAATTTCGTTCTTACTATTTATTTAGTACTAACTGTATACAGTATCGTACGCCAATCGTTAAACCTATATGAACTTGAATGATAGCAAATGATATAAAACTTTATCAGGAACAGTAACTGTTGATCATACAATACATTTATAATACCCACCGTTTTATCAATAGTTTTTGATTATGCGGGGCCGAAGATACCGAAACGATTTATTGCAAAATAGCACTTTTATGAGCGATATCGCACTTTGGATGGTACAATTTTCCTTGCAATTGGGTCCTAAAATTTGTGATAAAAAGATGATTTTTTTAGAAGAAACGATAAAGCTTCCCATTATGACTACCAGAGTATAGTTTTTTATTTTTAAAAAAGATGCAGAGCACTAAAAAATTAAAAAACAAAAATATTGTAATTTATTCTCCCTTGACATTAGAGATCTTCCTTGACATAACGACAATAACACGTTTCTGGCAACAATGATAACTTTTTCTCACTGGCAACTCTGGTTTGACATTAGAGCAGCTGATCGTTTTGACAGTTACAGCTTCGCAGTTGTCTCTTGTGCTTGTCTGCGTTTTGCTGGTCGTGAGGAAGTGGAACATCAAATTTGTACTAGTTATCGGATAAAAGTTTTGATTCGGGCAATGTATTCCAATCCATCGATTCACGGTGCTAGACTTTGTCCAAATCTAGTTTGCGCTAAGAATGACTAAACGATGTCAAACTGATGGCCAACAGTATAATCTCGGTATAATCGACCCCGCAGAACAGTATGAAAAAAAAAAACGCCAACCGAAACTGGCACCGTATTATCAATCAGATTGGTATGTTCTGCTACTCCGACGTGAATCAGCAGTAGGGCGAACGGCAGACCAAAAATTTCTGTGCGTTTCTAACCAAACACGGTCGCATCTCGATGGCGGGTGTTGCATCCGAAAACTGAAGCCATTCACGCTGTGACCAAGTGCAGTCACTACGCTTATTGCTGATTTTGACAAAGGCCTTAATTAAACTAAGATGACCGGAACCGGAAAATGTGCTGTAAACTCAGAAAATGTTTTAGGTCGCGATTGCCAAGCCATTTCCTGATTTTGCAACTTTTGACTTTTTGACACACTATCACATGAGCGTGAAAGGTAAACAAAAAGTTTTCCGTGACATTTCAAGACATACTATGGTTTCTTTTTATAATTCGTGTTGTCTAGACACCGCTTGACACAATCATGCACAACTATAGTTTGTCTATATAAGGTTGCCCAAATGTTTATTTTTTGTTCAAAATTTCACAAAATTAAAAAAAAAAAGGTTTTTAACGGCAATAGCCTAAAAATATAAAATTGAATATCAAAATATGTGTTCCTAACCCTAACCTCATCGATTCAAGCTAAAAACGACATAGGGCTTTAGGACCCAATTGACAATAACTGATGCGAACTTTTACCATACATGAATGTTTCAATTATAGTTGCGTAAAGGCCCAAACAGAATGCAGCGTTAACGCATCCGTCAGCGTCAATTTGACAGTAAACCCATGGGAAACTGTCAGAATAACGCTGACGGACGCGTTGACGCAGCATTCTGTTTGGCCCTTAACCCTTCATGCAACAAAATGGTGCTGCTTGGGATAAGCACTCGCCGTATGATCCGCCCCATTTGCATCTGCAGAACAGATAGTTAGAATATCTTTACACCTGAAGCCTAGCCCGCCTAGCGTGAAGCAGTCGATAATGTCGATAACTGACAAACTTTTGCTGTCAGCCGAATTGCGAAATTCTATGATCTGACAATATGTGTGCTGAGAGCCGAAAGATATCTTGGTAGAAGTTTGTAAAGCCACGTCAACACCCTTGAGCAGCCTTAAAGTAATTTGAAAGCTGTGAGCCTAATGAAAGCTTCCACTCTACACTTTAACACTTTTTATCAGTCGTAAAACGGTTTGATGTTTAGAAGCAGTTTGTTTAGCAGAAAAATTCGCTATTAAGCTTGTTTATCAGCTTTTGGGAGAGAACTGGTTTGAAAAACTTAAAGTAGCTTAAACATCGCATATTTAAACACCATTTAAGTGCTTACTTTATGCAGCTTTGATCGCCTTAAACCAACCCGTAAACAGCCATTGCTCTTGCAATTCAGCTACCGTTGTTACTTGGGTCTTCTACCACACCTTTTCAAACCTCATTGAGTGCAGCAGAATCAGCTAACTGATGGCACCTTTATCTCATTTGCTTTGCGTTGACGAGAGCTAACATCAGGCGGGCTCAGGAGTCGTGGGCCCCACTGACAACTGAAGAGCTAACTTGCGTGAAGAGTGGCGAATATATGATTTCTCGTTTACGCTAACGCTAACATGTTGGCATCGAAAACATGGCTGCCTACCAGCTACTTGAGCAGGATCCAGCAAAAAATAACTCTCGCACTCGTTTTGTTTACATTTGCGACATTCGCCCTTTTGTTAATTCTATCTCGAATTCTACTCCAACTTTTTACTTTTAATTAGTGGAAATTACATAAAAATATGTAATAGAAATTTAACGTGTAAAATTGACATCACAAATTTGTTTACTTTATTGGACGACTAATGCAAATTTTTGCCTGTGAGTTTTAGGAGTTAAGTGCTAGAATTCTTACGAATCTAGAACTTGAGTATTCTGTTTTGTAAATAGGAGTTAAAAGGTTTATAAAATTAAACTGCTTTCGCCTTCTAACTAATGTTGAAGTATAGTTTCAGAAACATGAAGTACTCAACTTCACCCGTGCCATCACGGAGTAACAGTTCTCTGTTAGGAATACCATCTAGAACCACATCACCGTTGCCTCCACCGATTAGCCAAAAAGCTGATTGTATGAGTGCCACTAACAAGAGTTATAAATATTTGCGTCGATTCGTTAAATTCGATCAAATGGATTTTGAATACGCACTTTGGCAAATGCTCTATCTATGCATCGCACCACAAAAAGTCTACCGGAACTGTAACTATAGGAAACGTATGAAATACGCAAGTAAATTATGAAAGTAGCGTAAAAGAAAACAACACTTTTTTCAGATACCAAGTCGCAGTTTGCCCGGGATGATCCAGCTTTTCTTGTTTTGTTGGTAGGGTGTCTTTGTGGTAAGTTCTTGCAAGAATGCTTAAACACTGATATTAAAAATAATGTCTATTCTAGTCACATCGCTCGGATTTGCATGGGTCCTATCACTAGGTTTCGGCCAATGTATTCTGTTTCTCCTCTACGTTGTTTTCGTAGATTGTATCTTCTGCGGAATGGTTGTTGCCACCGTACTGTGGTTTGTTGCAAACCGTTATTTGCGCGAGCCGACCTGTGACTCGGATGTTGAATGGGGCTATGCCTTTGACGTACACTTGAATGCTTTTTTTCCTCCACTGATTCTGTTGCATTTTATTCAATTGTTTTTCTATCATGCGCTGATCAGTCAAAACTGGTTTATTTCATCTTTCATTGGTAACACAATTTGGTTAATAGCACTTAGTTATTACATTTATATTACCTTTCTCGGCTATAGTGTTATACCGGGCTTGAAGAACACGCGAATTATATTAGTTACATTGCCACTTGTGTTTCTGTTTTATGTGGTGACCCTTATAATCAGATGGAATTTGAGCATATCTCTAGTGTATTTTTATCACTATCGAGTTCTGTAACAGTTCATGTTAACTATTCATTTGATAAAACTTTAATAAAATGTATTAATTCAGATACATAATACTGTTTCTTGATTCCGAATTCGCATGTAACTAACTTTGACGTTCAGAATGAATAAAATAACTTTTTAGTTTGAAGTGGATTGTTGTAGGTTTACATCGTAACAGTCAAGTTACACAATATCAAATGGAAATTCATCGTTAACAGAAGCTATAGATAATGAATTTCGAAATTTATAAATTCAAGTATTCAATCAATGTAATAGTATTTATTGTTAAGTATTCGGCTTTTTCCGAGCCAAATAACGGAAGGCATAAGGTTTTTTTTTGCATAGAGCAGAGACTATTAGGAAGATTACAGAGGAGACAAGGCACTCAAAACCGCTAAATTTCGAATCAAAGCGGTCGAATCGATTAATCGAGCGATTACCGGACATCACTACAACCAGGGATGCCAGGTGATTTTTTGGAAAGTCTTCACGAATCAAGGAAAAATGTCTTCATTTGTCTTCCTTCGGCTTTCCGCCCATTTAAACTGCATGGTGAAGACATGTCTTCACATGTCTTCAAGTGAAGACATTTCACTTTTTTGTAACAAAAATGTCTTCAAAATGAAGACATGTCTTCACTTCTGGCATCTCTGACTACAACTATCCAGCTTTTTACGAGCCATAATGGCGGACGTGTTCGTAATATTTGAACAGCATTTTTGACATTTCCCTATACACGGTAAAAAATTATCACGTCCATCTTAAGTGTTCTTGCATTTGAATCAAATTATTGTGCAGCACTATAAATTGAAGTGATTTAGTATTGATTTTTGAAGGGTTTCCATTTTTTAAAGAAGATGCCATCTATTGAAAATTATTTAATGGATATCGCCATCGAATTGTAGTGCATATCTATAGAATTTGCACTAAATTTTTTTCGTAATTCACAAATGTCAAAAACTCGCGAAACATGGAGGCAGCTTTCTCTAATCGAAAGAAAAAATACAACCCCAAATGGAGAAAATACGTTTTCGCACCAAACTATTGCTATTCTAGAGTGTAAGTATAGCGAATTTATACCTGTGATCGTAATCAATAAATCGCAATCTGTTTTCAGGTTATGGAAGTGATCACACGGCACCCGATATGATAGCAGCAATCAACCTGAGATCAACGTTATTTAGGTATCCCAGTATTAAAAACAGCAATCCGGTTTCACGATCAGCGATTGAGGTTTTATTTGTATTATGTTTAGTTATAGAATTAGGGGCCATCCACATACCACGTGGACAGCTTAGAGGGGGGGGGGGGGGTATGAAAATGTCCACGGTTGTCCACGGAAGGGGGGGAGGGGGTACGGAAAATGTCCACGTGGACAAGTTTTTTTTTTCATGCAATAGAAATTAGAAACAACTCAATAGAACTGCAATAGAAATTTTTTTACAACTCTTGCCTTCTTTGTGAAATGATAAATGTAACGGAAGAATCCACGAATATTCACCAGTCACGTGACCCATTTATCACATAGGTCGCACTTGCGCCAAATGATTGCATTTTGCCTCAAAATCAAAAGCAGCTCGCCAAAAAAGGGCTTGGACGGCCAAGCTGAGATGTTCTGGATAAAGATACTCTAGACAAAGATACTCTGGACAGAGAAGAATCGTCAAGCGAAAGTCAAGCTATCAGCTTTTTTGCAGTCGATAATAATTTGCAGTAGACAAGATCATAAGAATTAAGGTCCTAACACCGTATCCGTAATCCGTATGCAATTTAATACGCTGCGGAAAGTTGACGGAAAATCCATGGAAAAACTCAAATTTCCGCAACGCCTAAAAAGCTGTATGCATTGTGTCGGCCTTTAGACTGGCGCTTCCTTTCACGTCAGCTTTTTGATAAATACTGCATAAATCAAGTTGAAAACAATATTTTGAACAATGCATTTCTGTTTTGTTAAATTTGAATAAGAAAAAAAATGTCCACGTGGACAAACAGGGGAGGGGGGTGGGGGTTGAGGGAATGTCCACGCTTGTCCACGGAGGGGGACGGGGGGGTTGAAAATTGGTATTTTTCTGTCCACGTGGTATCTGGATGGCCCCTTATGTAATTGTATAATTATGAGTAATAAATAAAGCATCTTTACGAACAATCTTCTATTCAATTGACAGCTCAAAAGTTTAAAAGAAAGAACATTCGAAATTAAAGTGATTTTCTGTTGATTTCATCATGCTTTGTGTTGATTCATTTTCAATAAATTTTCATTTTGAATCGTAATGTTTGGCAAGTAGTGCTAATCCAACGGTAAATCACTTCGCTTCAACGTGACAATTTTTTACCGTGTAGGGAAATGTCAAAAATGCTGTTCAAATATCACGAACACGTCCGCCATTATGGCTCGTAAAAAGCTGGATAGTTGTAGTGATGTCCGGTAATCGCTCGATTAATCGATTAGAACATGAAATGATCGAATTCTGCCGGCACGAGTAATTCATTAATCGAGTAGTTCAAAGGGGATAGAAAAAGGTATAGTTACTATACTATAACTATGTATATAGTTCGGCGGATACAAAAATCGGGAGCCAATTAAACGTCAAAAGCGGAGCCAAACGTTTTTCAAAATTCAAATTGTGGGAGTAATCTTAATAAACACACTTTATTTTCATAGAACCAGTCATTTTCAACAGCCGCTAGTTATTATTTTCCGTAAAAACCTGCTCATTATTTCTCCATAATTTTAAATTTTATTTCAAAAATCAGGGATGCTAATTCGCCTGGTTTTCTATCCGCCGAACTAGATATATAGTAACTATAAAAAAGGCGTTCATAATCGTCCGATTAATCGAATTATTAAACGAAATATTCGAATGTTTATAGTCGAATACTACTAGCACGAATACTGAACTAATCGATTAGTGCACACAATGCTAACCGATTAATCGGTAATCGAATACCGTGGACCCCCGTTCGTTTGACCGTTTTTAATCTGAACACTTTTTAATTTGAACCCCGTTGGTTTGCACGACGTGCAAATTAAAAATGGTTCAAATGTCATTCTCAATGTGACATCATTTGCTCTTGCAGACAATGCACATAAACACGATTTGTTTGTACTGATCTAGCGTGTTTAATCTGTTTCAAAATGCGTTTTTCCAACGATTATATTAGAAATCTGACTGGGAGAATGAAATATTCGGTGCTTGCATCAAAGTAAATTGATATATACCAGGTATATGACAATGCGAGCTGTCATATACACTTTGCACTAACACATCTACACTAGTTCTGAGATTTCGAGCATTTTGTATGGAAAATTAGTTAATTTTAAAAAAAATCGTTGGATATGCAAGATTTGTCTATTTTTTTCTCACAGTTTTTATGTTTATGCTTAGAACATTATTTCTAGTATGTATTTTCATGAATACAATGAAGTGCAACATTCCAAATTGCAAGCGAAATTTTTTTCGTCAAAACGGTATCAAGATGTCTCAAAGAAATGTCGTTATATCGCTTTCCTACAAGCAGTAAAACAAAAAAGAATTTTTTTAAAATGCTCGGACATGATTGTTCAATAAGCAGCATGAACAACATTGTTATCCGCCCGCGATATTTTTCGTCTGATTTCTGGTAAGCTTTTAAAGTGTTAATTATTTTCTAAGACTGTTTTGTAGCAATCTAAGATTACTTTTTATGGTTTTCTACGTAGTGTTGAGACGGGTAAATTTATGATAAAAAGGTATCATCTTGGAACAGTGACTTCAACTTAAGGATTTTCAAGCAGTAGCACAAGCATCTATCCGAATAAAACTATTTTTTAAAAGAAGACATCAAAGGCAGATATTCAAGAGCATCATGCAAGCAAAATGTTGGATGGAACGTGTTTTAATTTAAGCAACCGTATACCGCATTGATCGTGAATGTAGACGTTTCGATTAAGCCTCAAAAAAACCCTAATTAGCTATGTGCGCCTAGGACAGGACGTGCCAACTGGCTTCTTATTCTTCTTTTTATTATTACCGCCATCCCGATTGAATATTCTTTGTTACACTCTGCACCACTGTTGCCTGCACATATTATTTTAAGAATAAATTCGTTTGCCGAACAAGAGCTCCCGGACACGCCACAGTTTACGAGACCAAAATCATGTTTTGCATTTCATTTTGAAAATTAAAATTCGTGTACAAACAAAACTAATGGTGAACCAAGCATAGAACTACAGAATACAAAAGAAATCAAAATTTGGAAATAATAACTTATTGTCGTATTCCCACTAATGAGTTTCAGCAACACTGAAAGCGATACCGCGTTAAGCCCCAAACACAATGCATACGGATTTTACTACGTTGCGGAAATTTGACAGAAAACCCATGGAAAAACTGTCAAATTGCCGCAACGTAGTAAAATCCGTATGCATTGTGTTTGGGGCTTTACATTTTCCAATCAACGGTTGCTCGTCGCTTCCAGCCAATCAGAAATTGAGTCAATTTTGGGTCAACGTCGTGGTTGACACTTGGCACGTCCTGTCCTAGATGTGCGCGAAACGGTGCTGCCACCTTCCCAAGTTTGTTCTATTTGTGAAGTCTGTGCACAGGTTTGTTAAAGAGTGAAAAGGATAGACAAAACTTTGCACCAAATCTTCACAAACTTTCCATATGGCAATTCCATGAGAGTACAAGAGATCGATTTATGCTTACATAGCGAATACCGTGGAGGGATGGCAATTATCGCCAAAAATGGTTATCGATAACAATCGATATTTCCCGTCATTTTATCGATATTATCGATAAGTATCGATAATTTTTAATACAAACCATATATTGACAGGCGAGGCCAACCAAGGCACTTTCAGCGTTCCTTATACTCTATGTGTGTGACAGTAACCAACATGAATATGTTGAGCTTGATTGGTTAGGTTATTCTAGTTGAGCGCTGAGCCCCGCTTATGCGAAATCCACCCAAATGTCTAGCAGCGAAAACTTTTTTCTTCCAGACTTTCAGACAAATATCTTCCCGCTGTTACCCGTGAAAAAAAGCAGTAAGGCAACAACCGTTTCTAGCAGAAACTTTGCCTTACGCGGTTTTGCTCAGTTTTTTCTGCCGAATTTTTGTTCGTTTTCTGTCAGCCAAGTTGGAACATGTTGGCAAAGCCTAAACTCGTCGAGATTCTAGACAAAATTTTCTAAGTTTGTACACGAATGGTGGCCTTAAGGTAAAGTGACCAGATTTTTTTTGGATGAATGCGGGACATATTGATTGGCTTATTTGCTAAATCGGTTGGTAATGTTGAGTTATTTGTAAACAGTTCTGCTCGGTATATTTTTTCGCAGTTTAAAGGTACCGTGGTTTCGAGATATTCATCATGCAGGAGAAGAAATGAAAGTCATTGTGTGCGGTCATGTGCAGAATCCAGCGTCGGGTCGGGAGTTGGCGGGACAGACGGATTATCCTAAAAGAGCTGTAGTGTGAGTAATTGAGGAGTGCAAGTAAACTCTCAAGGCTGGCGGCAAGGCGCAGGTCAGACGTTGGAGTTGAACTCTTGATTATCAACTACGGTTGAGGGACATTCGGAAAGTCAAGGCTGATCTCAGCATCACGGATTGTGCTTTGGCAAAAGAACTGAATTCTGACTGTATTGGAAATCCGTCTGGGAATGACTACAGGTGTTACCGAGCAAGAATAACAGAAACCTCAAACAATAAACAAAGGCTAAAATCCGGTCTTGTGAGCTGTGCGGCTAAGTGATGACGAAACGCGATGCATGTGTCTGACTCGATGATGAATAAAGCCGATTTCAGCCAAACCCACGGGTTAAATTTTTCATGCTCTGGCTCGCGGAAGGATTTTTAGCAGATTCGAGATTAGTTTTGGAGATGGGTTCATGATAAAAGGTCATGACTTGGCAAGGGATCTGTACACTGATACACTGGGGTAGGTACCTTACCAGGCGGATTTTGCCCTTCATTAAGTCCCATGAAGCCTGTCGCAGTTTCAGCATGCATGCTACAATGGACACTGGACTTCAATTCATCTCAAAAGAACTGAGCGCACCAAATTGTCCCCGGGCTCGTCCAGTTCTGCAATACTGGAGATGAAGAGAACAGTCACCAGCGACATTGGTCAGATGAGGAATTCGAGGTGCCATCCGAATCCGGGACAGTCCCTCATAATCCGGGACGTCCGGTCAGCCTACCTTAAGGGTGAATCGCATGGTGAAGAAGTGAATGCGGGTGTTTAATAGGGGGGGGTATGTCATATAACCAAGAGTTTAAAAATATCGATAATTATCGTTAATCCGAAAGTTTTATCGATGATCGACGATGCCTCGGAAATATCGATATTATCGATAAGAATCGATATGTTTGCCATCCCTCCGTGGACCCCCGTTCGTTTGACCGTTTTTAATTTGTACACTTTTTAATTTGAAACCCGTTGGTTTGCACGACGTGCAAATTAAAAATGGTTCAAATGTCATTCTCAATATGACATCATTTGCTTATGCAGATAATGCACATAAACGCGATTTGTTTGTACTGATCTAGCGTGTTCAATCTGTTTCACACGCAACTAAATACTCCTGAATATATGATTAAGATATAATCAAATATTGCAATCGTCTATACTGCTTTATAATTCACAGTCATGAATTGTATATGAAGACACGCACGACTGCAAAACAACTTATTGTTCACTTCGATTTGACATACTCTAATCATTATTCAATTCCAATTTGAAATTGTCATGAAAACGATTTAATGTGAACTTTATATTACGATTTTGTGTTATCTGGGAAGTGAAATAATTGATGGGTCCCAAATTTATGCTTGCACAAATATCTGTATTTGTGGTAGCTCTGCGTTCTCTAAAACAAAAACCATGGTATCTCGCACAATTTTGCAGAAAACGTATGCTTTTTGTAAGTACCATGAAAAAGGTTTCAAATTTACCATGATTCTTGTACAAGAATATGTTCTCAGCTAATTTTACCACATTTCATGGTCATGTCTAGCAAATTTGACTACGATTCTGTTATTTTTGTTATGTATCGGGGTAACGCCGAAAGTAACGCTTAGTAATTTTGACCAAAACACTGTTTAAGCTAAACAGAAATCTTTTCTGCAAAAATTCACTGGTGTGTCCTCTTAATTTTACCCTCTAATAATATGGCAACAATTACCATGATTTTTGTTTCAGTGTTGGATACCCGACCACGCCTGTCAAGATTTATCGGATCATGCAAATGAGTGAAATAAACTGACATCACTGGCCGTCACTGTCAGAGTCAGAGTGTCTGTGTCAGTATCGCATTTTTGATTCCGATCATTCCGATAGTGCAAGTCCGTCAAGTAGAGGTGGGCAAAACGGCTCTTTTGTGTGAGCGGTTCCGAACCGTTCATTTGCTGCTGCGAACCGATTCAAATGAGCGGCTCATGGCTCACAGTTCGTTGTTCGGCAGGTTGACAGTTCAGTAAAGTACGATTCCTGAACCAAACTTCGTGTCGCCTTCGGGTGCGTTTAAGGAACCGTGGTTCTTTTTCAAGATCCGTTCGTTTGAACGTTCTTTTGACGTTGGACTACGTCTTACGGCAAGTTTTGAGATAGGGTGTCATTCCAAAAAATCGAAAAATGCGAGCGTCACGAAAAATGAAAGGTTTTGAGCGCTAATAGCTCAGCGGTTTTCCGATCGATTTTCAATATTCTTACCCCAATCGATCGGAAAATCTTCTAAGAATTGACCCAAATGAAGAAAAGTATGGATTCTTGATGTTGAACTATTGAAAAATTGAAAATAATGAACCTATGTTTTACCAGAATTCTCGCTTCGTGATTGGTTGGAAGATATTTTACGATGATCTAAACCTATACCAATTTGATATCTGTGCTTGGGAAGTAAACCAAAACAAACGACAAAGTTCCCTCATTTCAACAAGATTTCTTAACACCGCGGTTCAATCTAGATCATTTTGATGTCCTTGCTTGAGAGTACGCCAGAGAGAGTGACAAACCCCCTCGTGTCAACAGATTTCTTACGAACGCGATTAAACTTAGTGCAATTTGATGTCTGTGATAGGGAAGTGTGCCAGAAAAAATGACACAAGTTCAGAAGACACAAGACGCAGATCGCAAATTCTTTACTGCGAGACGATTAAACCTCGGCGAATTTGATATTTGTGTTGGAAAAATGTGCTACAGCTGCAGTGTTCGGTTATAATACGACTCTGTATGAATACGCATGCTTATACCGTTTCATTAGAAGTGTAGTGAAAAGATGTGCTGTTGATAAAATGGGATTGAATTGGTAAAATCCTTTCAACGTGGGAAATATGGATAATAAAAACTATCTTTAATTTCAGTAAGGTAGCAGCCCAAGGAACAAAACGGCAGCAGTTAAAAGAGCAGGTGTGGAATAAGAGTTGCGTGGTAGCATCCAGTGCTGAATAAGCGAATTTACTGAAGTGCGTGTTGTTTAAACGTTATATCCCACATTTTTCCTAGCTTTTAATCAACATCTACATGTTGTTATTTAAGTGTGGAACGAGAGTCGAATAAGCATTGTGCAAACGTATCAGCAGCACAGCTAAGAGCAGGCGTGGAATACCGGTCGCTTAAAAGCTACCGTATCAGCTAAGAGCAATTATGGAGAAAAAGTGGAATTAGAGTGGAATAAGCATTGTGCAAACGTTTCAGCAGTATTACAGAAAGCACGTGTGGAATAGTAGTGGAATAAGGATGGAATAAACGTGGCGCAAACGTATCAGCAGCATTGCTGACAGCACGTGCAGAATAAAAGTGGAATAAATGTTGCGCAAACGAAACAGCAGCATTGCTGAGAGCAACTGTGGAATAGTGATGGAATAAGGGTCGAATGAAAGTTGCGCAAACGTATCTGCTGCATTGTTGAGAGCAAGTGTGAAAATATGTGTCGATTAATCGTCGTACAAACGTATCAGCAGCACCACCAAGAGCAGGTGTGGAATAAATAGTGCTTGATGGCAGCCAATAACACCAATAACTTGAATGACACTTTATACTTTACACTTTATAATTTATATAAATAAATTTATATTAGGTACACTTTATTTCTTTTTTTTACAGATTAAGAATAGAAAAAATTTTCATTACCACTTTTAGCAGACAAGTCTTTGCTGGTCGTGGCAATCCTTTTATTTGTTGTTGTCTGGACGGTATGTATCTTCTCCCTCGGCGTGTCGTTATCCCTCGTCCAAGGCAACCAGCTCTGCTTGACGCTTTGCGAGTTACTCACAATAGATTTGCTCAGCGAGATGAATTGCGTCGGGCTAAAGCCACCAGAATTGTTATGGTCGGGTGGCATAGTGGCGATACCACCACTGCTGGTAGCGCCGTACCGTAATCGCGTGACCAGCTCCCGCTGCCGGTGCGCAAAAAACCCACTTCTGCTCTTGCCATCAACTGCTGCTTTTTGTTTTTTAGATGAAAAAGACTAAATCCGATCCGATGACAAATATACGTAGCGTTTAGTTCAGGAAGCAGTACTGTCTGCGTAAACTAATGACGGGGTGACAAAAGTACTATTCCTCTGCGGTACTGGCACGAACCACTTCTGCTGTTAACTAATCACTACTGCTGCTAACTAATAACATCACTGCTAACTAACTGAACAATCGCACACAATGTTCACAGCTAGCCGAAAGTTCTGGATTTCCAGTTTCCAGTGAATTTCACTCAGTAGCACCGCTCACCGTCGTCAATATTCAAGAGAAAAAAAACTTTGCGTTGTGAGTGTGTTATGTTGCTGGTATTGCTGGTGGTACAAGCGAAATACTTTAGCACAAATAGTTTATTAAATGTTTAACATGTGCAGAATAAATACTTCTAAAGCAATCTTGTACAGCAGATGCCAAACATGATTTAAGAAACTACTCTTCAGCGCTTAAATGTATTTTAGCCCATTTTTGTTCCATGCTTGACAAACTTAAACTGGTAAATACACATCGGCTAAAAACTCGGCGCCTGTCATCTGTCAGATTATCTCAGATGTGTTCGTCGATGGCTTCCGATCGTCAGGATGTAAGTTCGAATCCGGATGAATGAAAAAAGTATAATGGCAGGCTTGATAAATTTTGAGTCAACCAACGATTTCCTACTAAGTCTCTCATTAAATTATAAAAATACGAATACAAAAGTGAACATGAAAATAACGAAACCCACAAAATAAAATAACAGTAGCTACTTCCTGCATATTTTATTCTTTTTGCTTGTCTAAATATTGAACTGCTGTGGAATAAACGTAGCTTCAGTGTCATTAGCAGCAGTTTAATAAACATCTCTATGCGTACTGAATAAACGTTTTACTATACGTTGATTAACAGTCATACAAACGCATCTTCCACGTCCATATTCAGCACTGTGCTGTTTAAATTCTCCAAAACCAACTGTATAAGCATTGAACAGAGGTGTTTAGATATACTTTAAAAGCAGCTATACAGCATGTGCTGAATAAAAGCTGTCGGTGAAACGTTTAATAAGCAAAAATTGTTCCTTGGGAGGAAAGCAATAGTTTGTGTTCTTGATTTTGTTAAATTGTTTTCAAATGCACAATATTTTGAGAATTAAACGTATGCAATGTTACTACTTTGATAAATGTTACATACAACGCATGTAACATGTATATATGTTGCATATAGCCTGTATACACGAAGAATCGAATGATTACATGCATGAATACATGCTACTACACTCAAAATATTCTGCACATAACTAATGGTAAATTTCCATATGAAATTCCAGATAATTATCATGTGTCACATATAAGCACAATCCGCCTAGAAATACACATAAAAATTATACGGATATGAATAGTATGTGCAATTATACACATAAAAAATATGCGCATATGAATAGTATGTGCAAAAGTTTCGCGTACCCATAAATTATAACTATAAAGTTCATTAATTGGGCACATTGCAAAAATCTATGTGTGGGGCACATAGAAACTATACGAAAAGTTTTCTCAGTGTATCACTACAAAGAGACTTAAGCCCCAAACACAATGCATACGGATTTTACTACGTTGCGGCAATTTGACAGTTTTTTCATGGGTTTTCTGTCAAATTTCCGCAACGTAGTAAAATCCGTATGCATTGTGTTTGGGCCTTTATACGTATAGTCCTGCGTCACCTATATATGCGGTCGTGTCTTGTACACAACCCCTATAGACCAAATCAAGGTGACGTCATCTGGCAGATACTGGCGCCCTTGTTTACAAACAGACCGCAGAGTCCAAAAAAGTTTCAGTTGTTTAGTCGGCAAGTATGTTGTTTAAACCGAGTTTAAACAGCATTAGGACTAAATTTAAAAAGCCATTATGCCTGTAAAATGGTAAAACACACGCTACATTCGCTATAAACGAAAAGGAAAATTTTCCAAAATGTAAACAAGGGCGCCAGTATCTGTCAGTTGACTGTATGATGATTTGGTCTATTGACCAAATCAAGGTGACGTCATCTGGCAGATACTGGCGCCCTTGCTTACAAACAGACCGCAGAGTTCAAAAAAGTTTCAGCTGTTTAAACGGCAAATTTGTTGTTTAAACCGAGTTTAAAGGGCATTAGGACTAAATTTAAAAGCCATTATGCCTGTAAAATGTTCAAAAACACGCTACATTCGCTATAAGCGGAAAGGAAAGTTTTCCAAAATGTAAACAAGGGCGCCAGTATCTGTCAATTGACGGTATGATGATTTGGTCTATAGATCATTACACGGGAGCTCCTAACCACACTTTTTTGACAGCACTTGGTGGTTTGTTTACATGGTGTTAAAGTTTGAATTGAGTTTTCTATCTTTGTCCGGCAGGTAATGATAAAAAGTTATGGTTTTTATTTAAGAGAAAGCACCTTACATGCATTTTAAAGCAACTGATGCAGTAATCCTCCACGAAATTTTAAATCGAAACTGCTGGATGTGACAAAAAACATGTAAACAAACCACCAAGTGGTGTCATTTGACGGCAAAATGACGTCATCTCAAAATGATCTATGATTTTTTTGTGAACCGGTTCATTTGAATGGCTCGTGAGGCTCGTGAGCCGTTCGCCCATCTCTACAGTCAAGTCAAAATTAGATAGAGGCGTGCAAGTGTAATGTTTTCGTTTTCGGGCTAATTGAGTTTACTAAAGGAGGCCTGTTTAAAGCGAATATTATAGAGTTAAAAGACCAGAATTACTTCTGAGAAATCGTGAAAAAATATTTTCAAGAGTACTCTTTTCTCCGGTATAGGCCCAAACACTAAAGTCATGGATTCTGTTAAACCATTGCACCTCGGTAGTAGTTTGAAAGATTTGGAGGACATGTATAAATTAAGTAAATCCATTACCGGTAAAAAGGCTTTGCAACTGTGTTCTAGTGCGAGTAAGCTTAGGGAACAAGCTGACCGATATTACATACAGCGAGACGAAGAAAATGCTTATGTTTGTTACATGAAGTTTCTAAATCTTTTGGAAACAATCAAAAAAAGTAAAGAGTACCCTGAAAAAAAATCTCAAATTCAGAGCATTATTGGTACAAACGCGCAAATTACTCAAATTTTCGATAAATTGGAGAAATTAAACGATAGCCTTAAACGACGGTATACCAGTCTGAATACAGAGCGGGAGCGAGAAATGAATAAAGCTCGCGATCGCCGGGATAATATATCAACCATAATTTCAGTTAAGCATTCAATAGATGCTAAAGAATTATTTGATATGATCAATGACCGCAAGCTTAGCGTGCTTATCATGGACTGTCGATCGGATGAGGATTTCCAAAAATCTCGAATTAAGTATGATCATGTCGTGAATGTACCAGATCAGCTTCTGGTGGCTGGAATGACCGCTGGGAAAATTCATGAAAAATTGCCCGAACAGTCCAAAACACTGTGGCAGTCACGACGAGTTAAGGAGCAAATAGTTTTGATAGATTTCAATACTGCTGGAGTTGCAGCTAAGGACTCACCATTGTGGGTGCTGAACGATATCCTGAACAATGTGACTAGAGATGTATATTATATGGCAGCATGTATCATATATCTTTATTAATTCCAGTGGGATCAGGATGTTACCTATGTGAAACCTCTGATAAAGCTAGAAGGAGGTTATAAAACATTCCAGTTGCACTACCCCACACATTGCATTAACCCTAAATATCTACCACCTTCTAATGAAGTCAGTGAAGATACCCGGATCGGTAAGTGCTAAATAATAAATAATCAATATAGGTACCTTGCCTGAAGCAAGGTAAATATTCACCTTCCCGTGCTTCCTATTCGCCCAAACCGAGAGAGTCGATATGAGCCTGTGGGTCCATCTATCTTTCTGTGTCGTGTTCCACTTCTGCTGCTACTTAGCCATTGATTCTACTCTCACCAGCTTTCTAATTCCTCTGACCTCCTTTTGCTGGTCCTCCATACCGCAGTATCGACGATGATACACTGGCTAAAAGGCGCCTCTTGCTATTGCTTGGTCCAAAGTTATTCGGCATGATCCTAGACAGTGCACTGACGGCTTCCGCTACTTTTTCGCATGCGTAGTCAACGTGGCCGTTGAATTTTAGCCGATTGTCGATCATCACACCCGGTGCTTCAACTCGCGTTTTGAGGTTATGATATGTTCTCCGACGGTAATGCCGACGTGTTGGACTGCTCTCCGATTACTGACCAGTAGTATCTTCGTTTTATGGTGCGCTATTTGCAATTTCGCGTTCTGCATCCAATTCTCCACCCTGCGGATTGACTCAGCCGCCAATGCCTCCACTTCCTCTAGCGATTCACCTGTAACCGTCGTCACGATGTCGTCCGCAAAGCCAACGATTTCCACTCCCGTTGGTAGCTTTAGGGTTAGCACGCCGTCGTACATACCGTTCTAGAGAGATGGACCAAGTATTGACCCTTGTGGAACGCATGTCGTGATCACGGCCGTCTTCTTTCCGAGGTTCGTCTGGTATACTAGCCGCGATTCGTGAAGTTCTAGCCTCACCCTGCTCCCTGTTGCACTGCTCCTCCGCTTTGTTTTCATGTTGCTTACCTTATCGCCTGGCGATTGCCGATTCCGCTTTTCTGCGAGGCGCTCTCGACGCCGCTTGTTCCAGGGTCGTCTCTGCCAGGGCCTCCTCCGCGATTACAGCCCTCTTAATCAAGGCCGCATGCTCCACTTCCTTCTCTATCAGGGTCTCCTCGGCGACTACGGCCCTCTTAATCAAAGCCTCCTCCACTTCCGCCTCTATCACCGCCGCTAAGGTCCATGCCGCTTGGATGGATGTTACTTCTCTCCTTCATGAACTCGATCAGCTTCAGAAGCTTTCATTGGCAGCCTGCAACTTGTTCGTTTATTGGTTTTCCTTCTTTGACTTCGGGGTGAGCGTAGTGAAGTTTAGCATCGAGCATTGCCCTTTTGGGGTTATCTGCTGCTGTGTGTTGCCACTGAACACTTGTGCGACCATATCCTTCAATATGGGCGATCTGCACAGCTTCTCCTTCCTATCGAACACATTGGCATCGCTGTTCTGCGTATCCACCGCGCTATCGCTATCTTCTCCTGTATTTGATTTTATGTTTAATTCTTGAAAGCTCATTTTAGATGCAACAAGTAGGTAGGGAAATATGTAGTCCGCTGCGCCAGTGCCCTGGCGTAACACAGTAAGGGCTTCGAACTGGTCGGATGCGCCCCGGTGTCCGCTAGACTCCGTTCGCGGTGAGGTAATTTTGATTTTGACCCCCCTCACCATGCATCTCTCGACACGTAAGTAGATAGTCAGCATTAAACAGCTGCCACTTTTTTGAACGGAGTAGCAATGCGCGTCCGGTCCTCTTTCTCTAGTATTGTATAAAATTATAAAAATGTAAACAATCTTATAAAACTAAAAAGGAAAATTCATGGGTACTTCATCCGATATTCTCTATAATAATTTCAGAGGACATCGAGTATCCTAATATAAGCGATATTAGGATGAAAGATGACAGCTTTGGATCACAGCCCGATCGGCCTTACATCGATCGGAATAGTAAAGCAGCAGCTTTGCATATTTATGAAGCAAAAAGTAAGCCTATTACTGAAATTTTGGATGAACAAGAAAAGCTTTTGAATAAGTCAGCGCAAAATGATCTTGCAATGGTTTCTACTATAAAGAACCTTGAGCAAGTTTTGACTGAAAGAGAAAAAGCGGCCGAAAACCAGGAGCAACGTAGACTGTGTACTGAGGCAACTGAACTCCTGTATCAGTTAATGCAGTTAGAAAATAAAAAGAAAGATTATGTGAGTATAGCTATCAGAACCTATAGCTTATATATACTTGTATCACAGACAAACAGACAGAACACTCGTTTTCCATTTTTCGCACCGATTAAACCGTTGTTTCAAATTTGGGCTTAGTTGGGAATGTCTCCGTTTTGGTCAAAGTAGCGCTTTTTAATGAAAGAGGGAGAATGACCCATAAACAAACTTGCTCGTTCAAGGGATACTCTTGTTGCTATTTGATATTTGGGAATGTCGATCATAGATGGTGCTAGTGTTCAGGCAAAATGTGTTGTACGATAATTTTTGTTGACTTTTTTTCCAAGTGTTATGTCTGTTTGTCTGTGCTTGTATTATAACGGAATAGTCGTTCCGAATTTGCATAAAAAGAAAATCAGTACAGAAAATGTGTAATACGTAAATGTGTGTAAAAAACTATTTGCAACCACCCCGATGGCAACTTTGACGTTTGCGAACAAAATAGGTGAAGCCAACATAGCTGGATCTCTGGATTACTTTTATACGTATCGGATCACAAGTGTGCGTGTAAAAGAACGATTCACACGATATTTCTGCAGCGCCACACGTGATTTTCGCTGCATTATCATTTATTTCTTGTCCTAAAGGCTGTTTTCTGTTAGTTGATAGTAAATTATTTTATCGATGAATTGTTATTGAGATTCATGTAAAATTCTTCACTTCTACGTGATTATGTTTTGTTGGCTTGATCGCATCACTTCACTGCCGTGTGAATGCTGCGTATTAAAAACAAAACGCCTGTAGCGCCACCTCATTTTGTGTCGGTTTCAGGAAACATAGTAGATGCCCGGGGGTTGTATGCAACACGTCCATTCTAGCATAGTGTAAATTATTTTGGAATCCAAAGGCATAAAATAAAATCGGTCATCAGAATTTTTTTCAAGGACCTTAATTATAATTATAATTAAAATTTCTTAAAAATATTTTCCGTTGATTGGTTTTATTCGCATTTACTGTTTGATATTAAATACTTAAAAATGCCTGAAACATGGATCAGTCGATTGCATAGCGCCATAGCGAGTGCTTTGAGGACACAATATTTCGATGGAGTCGTTAATTTATATTCAAAAATTATCCTTGTTTAAATATTGCTCTAAATCTTTTGCATTATTTTTTTTGGCATTGAATTGATTTGGACATCTAAAGATTTCCGAGAATGATAGTTTAGGAGAACAAGTTCAGCAGTTCAAAGAAAAAGAAGGAAGTTTGCAAGAAGCGGGCGAGCATATTACTATTGATGAGGCAGCTTTATTAGAAGAAGAAGCTAATCGTAAAAGGTATGTATCATCAATGCGTCAGAAATATTTCATTTAATATAAAATCATTTGAACTTTACGCAGAATACGGGATGAGCAAATGAGAATTGAGCTCGAACGCTCTAGAATTGCACAGGAACGTGCCGACAGGTTGAGGATTGCTTATGAACACAAGCGGCACTTGAAAGAATTACAGGACGATGAAATACCGCAACGAAAAATTCCACAAATTGATCGATCAGCTAAACCTAGCAGCATACAGCGTGATTTTGCACCTGTAATGGGGAATGTGGTGAGTAGAGTATGATTTTTATTATAATACTAGCTGAACGACTAACTTCGTATTGCCAAAAATGAAACTGTGGTATACATAAATCCTGGGGTCTACCCCACGCAGTGGCTGGTGCTTCCGACGGCAGGTCGCTGACAACACTCGCGGTCTGCGGCCGTCTCGCCCTGAATCATCTAGTGTTACTCTAGGTAGTTTTTGGTGGTCTTGTTATTGACTAATGTTTTATGGAAGAGTCTAAAATTTCTCGAATTCGATTAGAAGTCACGCAACAATTTCTGTTTCATTTGTATGGGAGTCCGCCCTTACTACCACAAGCATGAAGGGTTTCAAACCATCATAAAATAAATTCATGCCTCTAAAATCCTCCACATGCCAAATTTGGTTCCATTTGCTTGATTAGTTCTCGAGTTATGCAGAAATTTGTATTTCATTTGAATGGGGCCCCCCTCTTTTAGTGGACGTAGAGGTCTCAGTACACCATAGGAAAAATTTTTGGCTCCAAAAACTCCCTCATGCCAAATTTGGTTCCATTTCCTTGATTAGTTCGCGAATTATGAGGAAATTTGTATTTCATTTGTATGGGAGCCCGCCCCCCTCCTATAGGTGGGAGGGGCCATAATTCCCCTCCCAAAGAGTAGAGGGGTCTCAACTCAAAAACACCCACATGACAAATTTGGTTCTATTTGCTTGATTAGGTCTAGAGTTATGATGAAATTTGTATTTCATTTGTATGGGAGCACCCTCTCCAAAAAAGGGAAGGGCTCCTATTTCATCATGGAAAAGATTCTTGCCTTCAAACCCCACATGCCAAATTTGGTTCTATTTGATTGATTAGTTCTCGAGTTATGAGGAAATTTGTATTTAATTTGTATAAAAACCCCCTCCCAAAGTGGGGATGGGTCCTAATTCACCATAAAAAACTTCTTGATTCCAAAAACCTTCACATGCCAAATTTGGAGGAAATTGTATTTAATTTGTATAGAAGTCCCCCCCCTCTTAAAAGAGGGAGGGGTCATAATTCCCTTCCTAAAGAAGTTAAGGGTCTCAATTCACTATAGAAAAAAATCCTGCCTCCAAAAACACCCACATGCCAAATTTGAATCCATTTGCTCGATTAGTACTCTAGTTATGCAGAAACTTGTGTTTCATTTGTATGGCAGCCCCACCTCTTAGTGGGGGAGGGTTCTCTTATTATCATAAGAACCTTCCCCGGCCCCAAAAACTCCTATATACAAATTTTCGCGCCGATCGGTTCAGTAGTTTTCGATTCTATAAGGAACATACGGACAGACAGACAAAAATCCATTTTATAGGTATAGACTAGCTAACCCGACAAACTTCGTATTGCCACAAATTAAACTGTGTTGTACATAAATCGGGAATCTCGGATGACCTTTGTCACAATCTCGAGTTTTGCAGGTTTCTGAGGAGTTCAAAAGCAAAGCCTGGGTGCTAATTCCGTTATCGAAATTTGACCTTCTGTTTTTGTACGACAGACTTATGAGGAGGTTTAATACACAAATTTTCCTTACAGTGAAGGTGAAAACAACTTCCCCCATTATTTAGCCTGATAAAATAGAGCGGATAGCATCAAAATATTCGCCATGATTACATAACATTTCGCCGCATACTGTTTTGCGGAACACCACTTCTCGGTTGACTATAACGCGGAATATAGAGTTTCGCGGAACACCACTTCGCGAAAAACCTTACGCGGGATGTACCATTTCACGGAAAATGTTTTCGTGGAAAGTAAAATTTCACAGGAGTTATTCTCTTCTCTTCTTTATACGAAACGAGGGCATATAAAGAAAACATGTTCTGCAGTTTCAACTACATCCGCGCAGTCGGGACATGCGGGGGACTCCGCATGCCTAAACTTGTGCAGGTACTGTCTAAAACAACTATGACCCACCCGGGTAGTTCAGTGATAAGTCGATGTATCCATCGGTTTTTTGTGGAATTAGACCATGCTCGCTGCCATGTGGTCATCCAGGCCGATCTTGTGGTACTCCATATGCCTCTAGTTCCACGTTGGTTGAAGCACTCTACGTCCTCGCTGATGATGATGCCAATAGACATCATATCCGCTAAGATGCAGATTGCGTCATGTGAAACTGTGCGATATGCACTCGCCACTCTCAACCTCAAGCACATGAGACGATAGGTGCTTTCCTGCTTGGCTAGATAAATTTTGCTATCTTACGCCGATGACCACACCGGCCCGCCATACCTGAGTATGGTTAATAGCCTTCGCTTGCTGCCATATACCGCATAGCTATTAGACATCATACGAGACATCACGTTAACCTCCGATTTATGATGCGCTAGCTCCAGTTTTCTGGTCGCATCCAATCTTCAACAATGCTTATAGAGTGGGCAGCCGTCAACTCAACCTCTCTGATAGATTCACCGTAGACTTCCAAGGTGATGTCGTCCGCAAAGCCGACAATCACAACCCCTACCGGGAACTTTTGCTTCAACACCTCGTCATACATGACGTTCCACAACACCGGGCCCAGTATGGAACCTTGCGAAACCCCTGCGGTGATTGGAACGCACTTCTGACCCTCCTCCGTGTTGTAGCATAGCACACGATTCTGGAAATAATTTCCCAGAATCCTGTACAGCGACATCGGCACTTGGACGTTCCGAAGCGAGTTGGCTATGGAGTCCCAGCTAGCGCTATTAAACGCATTTCTCACGTCGAGCGTGACATCTGCGCAATAGCGGTAACCAGTCCTCTTGCACTGGATTACCACCTCGGCTGTCTTAGTGACAGACAAGATGGCATCCACTGTTGATTTGCCCTTTCGGATGCCGAATTGGTTCCTTGACAGACCATTTGTACCCTCAGTGCACTGTACGACTCTGTTAAGGATAACCCTCTCCAGCACCTTGCCGGCAGCATCGAGCAGACAGATCGGCCTATATGACGAGAGGACCCCCGGAGGTTTTCCCGGCTTCGGCAATAGGACCAGGTTCTGTCGTTTCCATCTGTCCGGGAAGTGGCCATCTTCCAGGCATCTACTCATTACTGCCCCGAATAGTTCAGGAGCCTCCAAAATAGCTGCTTTAATGGCCAAATTAGGAATTCCGTCTGGTCCCGGTGCTTTGCTCACTTTTACAAGGCCGAGGCAATTATATTGCCACCAACAAAAAAATATTTGTTTTACGTCTATAATAATATCAATATAATTATAGAAGCAAAATAAATATTTTTTGTTGATGGCAATATAGTTGCCACTGCCTTATAAAGGGTTAAGGATTTAGTGATCACAATGAGTTCCTCGTTCGTAACCGTCACTTCCTCCCCGACCTCTAAACCGCCATCGCCCACGTTACTTTGGATGTTCGGCATGGAGGCCGACCATCTTACGCTATGGTCTGAGATACTGGAACGTCCGCCGTGGGACGACTCGGCGTCCTGGGGCCAGGGCCAGGGCCTTGGCTCGTGGCGCGGGAAGAGGCCCTTGATGATCCGCTCCAACATCTCTGGTGATCGCTCTGTGGGTGCCATCACGCTTTTGGTCTTTGCCATTACGACTCTGTAGGCGTCACCCCAGGGGTTCTCCCACTCGTAAGAGGACATGAACGACCAAAAATTTTGAAAAAATCATTATATTTTTATTTTTAATATAATTTTTTCCGTTTTTTTTGATACCATATTTGTAATGATCCGGCCACGGGAAGTGGCCGAAAAACGATCATACACATAAGCATTCCAGTGCGGCGTGGAAGAACTTCGGCGGAATAAACAGCCGCTCCTGGAAAACCACGATTTTCAAACTTTATGTACCTTTTTCTCAGAAACTACAAAACGTATTGGAACAAACTTTTTTTTTGTTTTGTTGGTAGTAGCTTGGCAAAGACTTTATAACTTTTGAGTTTCGTAAACAAAACACAGCTTGAGAAAAACGAAAAAGAAGAAGAAAAGATGCCTGAAAAAATAAAATTTTGTCTGCTTTTTCTTTTTCTCAAGCTGTGTTTCGTTTACAAATGTCAAAAGTTATAAAAGTCTTTGCCAAGCTACTACCAACCAAATAAAAAAAAGTTTGTTCCAATATGTTGTGTAGTTTCTGAGAAAAAGGTACATAAGGTTTGAATATCGTGGTTTTCCAGGAGCGGCGGTTTATTCCGCCGAAGTTGTTCCACGCCGCACTGGAATGCTTATGTGTATGATCGTTTTTCGGCCACTTCCCGTGGTCGTATCATTACGTATCATTAGTATCAAAATAAGTGGAAAAGACTGTAAAATCAAAATCTGAAATGAAAAAATAATGATTGTTTAAAAAAATTTTATCGTTTATGTCCCCTTAAGCGCCGCGTGTGCTGCAACATGTGCTACTCGACATTCAGCCCTGCCTTCATCCGAACGAGCTCTTTGCATCATTCTCCTCGCACGAAAGCACGCTCCGGGGGGTTCCGCAATTTCATCTGTCCACCAGTAAGCCGGTTACCTACCATACCTAGGTCGGCCTTTCCTAGGCATGGTAGCGTCACACGCTCGCGACAGTACCTCAACCAAATGATCAGCGTTCGGATCGGGCATACCGCGATCACCGCACTCTCTTCGGATTGCTTCCACAAATACTTCGGGGTCGAAGTATGATGTCTTCCATCCACGGGTGGTTGGAGTGTCGGCTCTACTGCTACTCGCTGCCTGCCGCCTCGTTATCTGACCAACACCATAGCGGACCGCCTGATCACAGAACAGAAGTGGAAGTAGAAATCTAAACACGTTCATGCTACTTTCTACAGATACTAGCGAACCTGGCGGTAGCGAGTCACTTTTTTCCACGAAAACACACGAACGCATACGAATGCACTCGAAGGCATGTGAAAGCCGCTACGCGATTGGCAGCGAGCGTTCTGCTTATATTGCTGTTATTCGCTTCTATTCGAAAACCTTCCCAGAAGAAAAATAAAAACAAAAAAGACTGTCACCAGTTTTGATCGCCGAATCGTTCGGACTTCCACTTCTGTTCTATGGCCTGATGGTCACTGTGAGTGTAGCCATTATCTACCCTCCAGTTTCCTATCAGACCAGGACTGCCGAATGTCAAGTCAGTGATAGACTCCGCACCGTTCCTACTGAAGGTACTTGTGGTGCCGACGTTGGCCAGATCTGCGTTAAGCTTTGCCAGTTTTTTTACAGATGGTTAAAAAATGGGGGCCTGCACAGGCTCCGGAGTCTACGGACCCGGCATCTGGGAAACTATCTCATTGGGAAAGTGGCCCACCGTTTTTCAAGCAGAAGTATATGCGATATACATCTGTGCAACAATATGCTTGAAACGAAAGTACAGGCATGCGAAAATCGGTATCTTCACGGACAGCCAAGCAGCACTACTGGCACTCAAGTCCGCCAAATGCGTGTCCAAATTAGTTTGGGAGTGCAGTGCAGCATTGAGGGAACTCTCCCGCCAAAACAAAGTTTTATTACTTTGGGTGCCCGGTCACTGCGGAATCGAGGGCAATGAATTTGCTGACAACCTGGCAAGACAAGGATCAGCTCAGCAATTTATTGGTCCTGAACCGTTTCTGGGCACCTTCACATCCGCCGTAAAAGGCGAATTGATGACATGGGAAAAGCTAGAAATAGTATCCCGTTGGAATCAAATACAGGGTTGTAGACAAGCTAAACAGTTTATCTATCCAAACCCTGCAGTAGCTAAAAAACTACTTCATTTAACTCGTAGTGAACTACGCACGATCACGGGACTCCTAACAGAACACAGCCCCGCTCTTTATCATTTAAAGAATATCGGCAAGGTATCATCCGACACCTGCCGCTTTTGTAACTCTGAACCTGAAAGTTCAGCGCATCTGCTCTGCTATTGCGGAGCTCTTGCATTATCAAGGCGCAACTTCTTAGGAAGTTTCCTTCTTACTCCATATCAGGTATGGAGCCTAAATCCCAAAACGGTCATTGGCTTTATAAACCATGTAGTACCGAATTGGGGCACAGGATTACAACTATTCCGCTCAACTCCATCAATGGGTATGAGTGATCCGTAAACTGTGTACAGCAAATGGGGCCTGCCACAAAAGACGATCATTAAGACTGTCGCAGTGGCCTTTTAACCCAATGCCCTTCTGGCGTACAAAAAAAAAGCTTTGCCAGAACCTCAAGCACAATCCGACCCCTATGGTTCGTGCGACGACTTCTCCACTCTACCGCCCAAGCGTTAAAGTCGCCCGCCTCAACCACCGGCCTTAGACCAGTCAGCACAGCTGATACTCGGTCTATCATCCGCGTAAACTGCTCGATAGGCCAACTCGGCTGAGCATAACAGCTGCAGTAGAACACTCCACCCACTTTGGTATTCGCAAATCCCTCGTCTGCAGTTGACACAACCTCTTGAACCGGGAGCCTGCTTGTCGTCCATATAGCCGCTGTCCCGGACCTATCCGAGACCCAGTTGTCGTTTCCGGCAGGAACGCGATATGGGTCCGAGATGATGGCTATGTCCGTTGCCGACTCAGAAACTGCTTGGTGTAGCAGCTGCTGAGCCGTGCTGCAGTGGTTCAGGTTGAGTTGTGTCACTTGCACTATAAACATGGCTTGGCCGCCGGCACAGCAGCCGGGCACCTTGGACCTCCCGTTACGTGCTTTGCGTCCCGTTTACCGGTACAGATCAAGCACTTGGGAGGCTCCGCGCAGTCCCTTGCTTTATGGCCAGCACTGCCACATCTGTACAATTGACTCCTATCTGGCCCCTTGCAGTTCCAGGCCTTATGCCCGTGCCCGAAGCACATCGGTGATCTCTTCCAGGTTTTTAAGCTGGAGAGTCATTGCTGGTGTGAGAGCACGTACCTGCACTCCCTCCCCGAGCGCTCCTTCCGCTATCGACTTGTATGCAGAACTCTTCTTGGTGACGTCCTTCTTCAACTCAAGGATCGTTTCGCCCGTGCGTGAGCGGCGGATGCTCCGCACGTCCGCGCCCAGATCCTTGAGTAGGGCATCTCCTCTCATGGCCTTCAAAACTTCCGAGTATTTTGACCCGTCGGTTTTCAGGATAAGAATTTGGTGGAGCTTCCTCTTTTTTTCCTCTTGGTCTTGACCTCGATCCACGGGCCACCCGTCTTGGTGCTTCCCGCTGCTTGCTTGGTCGGCTGGCTCCACCAACTCGCTAGCCTGAGGGCTTTTACCGATCAGGCGTTTTTTTGGTCCACCAGGGGTGCCATCCCCCGGGGACTGTCTCAGACGCTTGGAAAATGCCTTACCGCTGTTGGTAGCGCTTTCCGTGGCTTTCGTCAGCGCGTCCGCAGGCATCCGTCTGTCCTGACTTCGATGCCTTCACTGTCTTCACCTCTCCTGCACGCGCCACGAGGTCGTTGTGCACTTTGGTCGCTGCACACAAGGTTCTGCGAAGCATGAGCAAGCTCTACTTCAAGTCCTTGGAGAAATTGCCGCGACCTGACGTGAACTCGATGATTATATCGAGCTGCTGTGACACGGCTACCACGCTGTGTCGCTGTGTCTGGCGTGGCAGGCATTCCGCTACCTTACCACCCACACTAGGACTTCGGGTTGCATCCTTCTCCACCCTTGGTGGAGAACGCTGGATGCCTCCCCTCGCGAACTGGTTTTCTACCGTATCTGCACTTGTTGTAAATTTCTTTAAAAGACTCATTTTGATTCTAAAGGGTCCCCCTTCAAGCCGTTATCCAAACCCATTTGAAGTAGTCGCTTTAATGATCCCATGGCGATCTATGGAACAGGGAGAACCATGCGAGGGTTGGGGCAGCGCCTTATAGGCAACTTCACCTCAGAGCCAGATCGGCGTAAATCAAGAAACAGCATCTGAACCTACTCCCGCCCGGTGGTCGCTGGTCGATAGATTTAGAACGTACTTGAGACACATGCACCGTTTGCCACCTCACCGTTTCAAGCCGCTATCACGTGACTTTACTAGGGGAGCTCGTCGCAAGCCCTAAGTCGTGTTGTATATCGTGTCCGAATCATGTCCAATAACATAGTCGCCAGTTTACCGAAGTGAAACCTTACTGGCATCGGCTCCAATGGGTCCTAAAGGACCGTTCAGACACCTGGTTGACCAGAAGTCTAAGGTCCAGGTGTCCCTCTCTCCCTGTCTGTTTACAGCCACGGGTCCAACCAGAGGGGAGTTTCTGGTTTTACCCGGAACTTGGTTGTATTGGGATAAGAGTTGCTAGAACTGAAAGAGGTCAGGTTACACTGTGTGTGTGTGTGTGTGTGTGTATGTGTGTGTGTGTATGTGTGTGTGTGTGCGTGTGTGTGTGCATGTGTGTGTGGGTGTGCGCGCGCGTGTGTGTGTGTGTGCGCGTGTGTGTGTGTGCGTGTGTGTGTACGTGTGTGTGTGTGTGCGTGTGTGTGTGTAACGCCTGTGTTTCGAAGATGGCTGAGCCAATCAATACACTGTTACTCTCGATTGAAAGGTGTCACTACCTAGTAGTTAGTAGATCACTATTTACGATCGAACGTTCCGTTTACAAGATATAAGCAAAAATTGTGAAAACCACAAGACTCGATTATCTCTATAACCGCTTGACAAATTTCAATAATTTTAGTATCAAATGAAAGCTCTTTTTATTGCCACATCTTGTGAAAAATTTCAATAAAAAAGAATAAGTAGTTCAAAACTTATGCTCAAAAATATGTTTTGACTAGGTTTCATTTTGTCGAACGTTTCTCAGACATGACTGAACTGATTAATGCGCTAGTCTCCTTTGAAAGGTAATATAGCCTCATACATCACTATTGATTTATCAATTGATTGGATGTTTAATTTGGGGATTATGACCAATTGTGTACAACACATTAAAATGTACAATTATTTAAAACGATTTTAACCAGATAATTGATCAGATTTCAATTATTATAGTATCAAATGAGAGGCCTTAACGATCTGAACATATCTGCCAAATTTGTTGTTTGTTTGTTTGTTTGTTTATTTGTAAAAATCAACTGACATGGATTGTCTTATTGAATATTTCTGGTCGGTTTATAAAAAGCTAACATTATACAATTTTTGAGCGAACTTATGTGATGGATCATTAAATTCAAATAAACTTTCCACAATAGAAAAAGTCCGGATGCAGGCAGTTATTGGCTCATAGGATCCAAAGGTGGTCCGATGAAATCTCGGTTGCAATAGCTCGGTTGAGCGCAGGGCACGTTGCGATGCACGAAAGTTGATGAGAGACAGGATGCTCGGTGACTCGATTTCGCCATTTAAGATTTTTGCAACACACACTGCTTGCTGAACCTTCCTACGCTGTTCAAGTGTCTGAAGACCCAATAAACGGCAACGATCGGCGTACGGTGGTAGATTGATTGGGTCGCGCCATGGTAGGTCTCTCAACGCAAGCCGCAAGAAACGGTTTTGCACTCTTTCGATACGCAAATTCCACGACAACTGATAGGGGCACCATACCAAGCAAGCATTTTCAATCAACGGGCGAACTAATGAACAGTACAGCGCCTTCATGCAGTGGGGATCACTGAAGTCACGTGCAATTTTAGCAATGAAACCGAGCTGTCGGGAGGCTTTCGATATTGCCGTGGTACGATGTAAGTTGAACGTGAGTTTGGTGTCAAGCAGAACCCCAAGGTCATTGACTTGATCGACTCTTTTGAGCACATGTTCATTTATTTGGTAATTGAAAACAACCGGACTGGCGATGCGGTGGAAAGTCATCACTTGACATTTTGTGATGCTGATAACATGCCAATTTTTCTTGCACCAATCAACAAACACATCCAAGAGCCTTTGAAGCCAGATACAATCGTCTATAGAACGAACTACTGAATATAATTTCAAATCGTCAGCATACATTAGCTTGTATCCAACTCCAAGCAGCGAAGCAATATCGTTCACAAACAGCAAAAACAGAAACGGCCATGTTGCTACCTTGTGGTACACCCGACAACTGTAAACTGGTAAGAGAAGCAAGAGTCGAGCTGCACGCATAGGACTCTACCACATAGGTAGGAACTGAGCCATTTCGTAAAGTTCTGAGATGCACCAAGTCGTGAAATTTTCTGCAGCAGTATTTTATGGTCAATACGATCGAACGCAGCCTTCAAGTCCGTGTAGATCACATCAATTTGTGCCTTTTGTTTCATATGTGATATACAAGTAGATGTGAACTCCAATAGGTTTGTGCTTACGGATCGACTAGGCATAAATCCATGTTGGTCGGTAGAGATATAGCATTTTGTTCTAGCAAGAAGAAAATTGCTCACTACTATTTCAAATAGCTTGGACGCAGCAGAAAGACTAGTGATACCACGATAGTTTCGAACGTTCCGACGGTCGCCACTTTTAAACACCGGGAACATGAATGACTCCAGATCGTCGGAAATTTTCCATCCCTAAATGATTTGTTGAATATCTGGCACAACGGATCCACTAACGCAAGTGCACAACGGGCGAAGACCAGAGCCGGAATTCCACCGGGTCCAGGGCAACTTCATCGTTTCATTTTCTTGGCAGCTGACAGAATCATATCGGAAGTTATTTCAAAAGTGTTTATATCCACTAAATCAGCAGGAACATCAGCAGATGCGATGACAACCTCCGAATCAGATGCAGATTTTTCAGCAAAAACCGACGCGAAAAATTTCGCAATAGTTCACACCATTCCAAAATACTATTTGCTTCAGCGTCATCGAGAAATACATTAGAAGTGGTAGCAGAATGTTTTCGTTTCGATTTAACAAAATTCCAAAAACTTTTTGGATTTCTGCGAAGGTCAATTTGAACCCGCATAACGTAGGATTTGTACAATGTAGCATTTAATCGTCGATAAGCATCACTCGATCTTTTGAAATTCTGTTTTGCCATTGCAGTCTTCCAAAAACGGTGTTTACGCTGCCAAAGGTTGCGCTCTCGTTTCAACTCACGAAGATGAGGGGAGGACCACGGAGGGGAAACAGGCCTTTTTGCAACAGGTAAATTTGTGTTCAACCACTGTCGTAAAGTGTCGCAAAAGTAAGTTGCCATATCGTCAACGTCGTTGTATTCTGACAGTGTCACCCAATTGAAGTTCAAAAAATAATCAGAAAAGGCATTAAAGTCCATTTTGCGATAGTTCAAAGCAGTAGATCTATTCGCAGTGCAAACCAGCGGACAGCAGTTATTCATTGCAGCCACTTCCATTGACAATGTTAAAGGCGGTTGGTGTGGATCAACGGGTAGCAGTGGGGCGACGCAGACATCAGTAACAAGCTGTTGTTCCAAAGACCAAAAAACTAGGTCGAGCACACGGCCGAGATGATTTCTGTGCAAATTTGTTTGGTGAAGATTTAAAAGATCCATACCGTCAATAAGTGCTGCGCTTGCATTGGTGAGATTAGAACTGACGACAATTTGTGCTCCATCCGGCCCATCAGTCCAACAAATGCGTGGCTGGTTATAATCACCGCATACCAGAACAATTTCATCATTTAAACATTTGCGACACAGATCAGAAACCGATGAAATATGCTTTTCAATGGCATCCATGTCATCGCGTCTATCTGGTGGAAGGTACAAACCGCATATCAACAATTTTTTCCCCCGAACTGTAGCACTAACACATATTTGCTCTAAGTAACGACCAGACGCTGGCTCGATGATTGAACTATTGTGTTCATTTGAAACTGCGATTAGTACCCCACCGAAACGACTCTTGTTACTATTTAGCTGGCTGCGATCACACCGAAACACGTAAGAATCCCCAAAAAGCTGCAACGAGTTTAAGCGGTCATCTAGTTCGGTCTCTGTCAGGATGATGATGTCGAAGTTGCAGTCACGTGTTGTCAAAAAGATGTCGTCAATTTTTGTCCTCAATCCACGCGTATTCTGATAATAGATCCAGAGCCGCTCATTCACATTATCATCACGCTGCAACATATGATCATTCAGTGTATGGAAAACTAAATTACGGTCAAAGTACTCGCCTCTGGTGGGTACCCAAAGGGTCCCACCGTCCACTATAGAACGCAATTTGTTAAGTAATGGTCTTGCCGGACAACAATTATTAAAAAAATGAATGAAAGCTTTACTGATATAATGCACAGTGGGACCAAATTGCATAAACGTGATCATTTGCTATAGTGTAAAAATGCTTAATTTTTCAAAGGGTGTGTCTTTGGAGAAGTTTATTAATAACACATAGCGTATTTTTTCAGCTACTACGTTGATCGCGATTCGTCTTATTATGGTGGTACAAATCTTTGTTTTTTATTATGCGTCCAAAACATATAGTGTTTTCACAAAAGTTGTGGAACATAGTAAAATAAACAACTTCGCTGCATATAGTAACTAACTATCTCTTACTGGTTGCGAATAATGTAATGATTTGTTTGACAAAACAGTTTAGGGGGACCCTATTCTGGTCGAAAAATACTGAATTTTTGTGACGTTGAAGTATATTGGTTATTGACTAAGGTATAATTAAAGATGCATTATATATTTTTAGATACAAAATAGCGATTATAATGCTTTAGGCAGCTGGGCGCGTAGATGCTCTCTAGAAAAGGGGCCATCCATATACCTCATCGATAGTTTAGTGAATGCGCAGTATGAAAATGTCCACGCTTGTCTACGGAAGGGAGGGAGGGGGTAAACAAAATGCTTTTTTTTCATTCAACAAATAGAAATTAGAAAGAGAAATATTGAATAAATTATACATATTAGGATAAACCATTGAGCAACGTTTGAAACTCAAAAAAAGTTTTATCTTCTGAGGCATAAGGATGTTGAGTACATAAGGATGTTGATTGCCCAGCCTCAATGTTGAAGTGATGCAATCTACTATTATTATTTCACAACCCTTTGTATCGTATGGTAAATAAAAAAGGTCATTCTAAGAAGCGTCACAGAATTAAACACACGAATTAACCAGTCACGTGACGCATTTATCATTTTGCCCTTGCACCGAATGTGGATTGCATTTTGTCTCAAAATCAAAAGCAGCTCACCATAAAAACGACATCAATGGGCAACGTATTTCTAAAAGGAGTCGCCCTCACAAAATTTTAAGAACCATGTCGAAAAGGTCTTGTTTTATATTGAAGTCAACGGTCAAGTTGAGGTACTCTGGTTGCACAGAGATACTCTTGAAGCAAAATAATCGTCAAGCGAAAGTCACGCTGAAACGGGTTACCTTGTAGTCGATAATATTTCGCAGTAGACAAAATTACTATGGACAGAAGAATTAGAGAATAACACGCCTATTACATCGTCCTCCCGGAAATTACAAACAAAAATTTGATTTTTTCGACTTTGCAGGGTAGAGTCACCCATTAAGGTGATACGGTACTAAATCTCAACATGGCTGGAAAAATGGTGTCCTTGTGGGGATCTAAGATATAGGATGTCCAGCCATGTTGGATTCAGTGCCGTTTTGCCTTAAATAAATATATCTGTACCTATAACAAAGGATTTCTGTCTGTCTGTCTGCCCGAATGTTCCTTATAGAATCGAAAACTACTGAACCGATCGGTGTGAAAATTTGCATATAGGGGTTTTTGGGGCCAGGGAAGGTTCTTATGATGGTTAGAGACCCCTCCTCCCACTAAGAGGGGGGCTCCAATACAAATGAAACACAAATTTCTGCATAACTCGAGAATTAATCAAGCAAATGGAATGAAATTTTACATGTGGGTGTTTTTGGAGACAAAAATTTCTTCTATGGTGAATTGAAAACTCTCCCCACTTTAGGAGGGGGGCTCCTAAACAAATGAAATACAAATTTCCTCATAACTCGAGTACTAATTAATCAAATGGAACCATATTTGGCATGTGGGTGTTTTTGGAGGCATGATATTTTTCTATGATGAATTAGGACCCCTTACCTTTTTAGGAGGGGGGCTCCCATACAAATGAAATACAAATTTCTTCATAACTTGAAAAGTAATCAAGCAAATGGAACCAAATTTAGCATGTGGGGGGTTTTGGAGCCAGGAATTTTTTATGATGGTTTGAGACCCATTACCCATTTTTTTTTCTTTCTTTTTTCTTCCCATTACCCATTACAGTAACATTAGATAATTCAGCGCGAGACGGCCACAGGCCGCGAGTGTTGCCGGCGACGTGCTGTCAGAAGCGCCGGCCACTGCGGGGGGCAGCCCCCCGTAGAGCACACCTCTCTAGGTTTATTTATTTTCCTAGAACTACTGACCTCTATTACTTTCCTTCAGTTGGGTCACCCCTGCGAAATGGTACTTTCTACGAAAATATTTTCCGTGAAATGGTATATCCCGCGTAAGGTTTTTCGCGAAATGGTATTCTGCGAAATTCTATATTCCGCGTTATGGTCCACCGAGAATTGGTGTTCCGCAAGATGGTATTCGGCGAAATGGTTTGTAATGATGGCGAATATTTAAATGCTATCCGCTTTATTTTATCAGGCTAAGCAAAGGGGGGAAGTTGTTTTCTACTTTACTGTGAGGACAATTTGTATATTAAAACACCCATGAACTCCCCAGAAACTTGCAAAACTCAAGATTGTGACAAAGGTCATCCGAGATTCACGATTTATGTACAACACAGTTTAATTTGCGGCAATACGAAGTTTTTCGGGTCAGCTAGTATAAATATAAACGCTGTTCAAAAACTTGGCACACGATTTTTATAATTGCTTTCAAATGTTCTATAAATTTATTCAGTATATTAAATACACATGCATGTTAATGAAAACTAACACCTAAATTAAACACTTAAACACTAGCTAAACGCTTAAACACTAACAGTTAAATTATGTTCAAAGACATGTCGAATTCTATCTCAAATGACAAATAAAATGATATGCCTAACAAAGGTTCCTTTCACCAATAGGTGGATTAAATCGGGTTTGTGTTAAATTTATGAATTATCTTTGTGTAAATCGTTCTTACTCACGGAAGATAGACAAGATCTACAGTGAGCATGGTCTTGTGACGGATAAAAACAATGGACAAATAGTTTAGTTCAGAATTTGGTCGCTAACTGGCACTGGTGCTCTATTTCTTTTTAATAGTTTTAATCGCTACTTAGAATATTGACTATGTACAATGTAATCCAAAATACGTTGGTTACCCTAATCGACAAAAGATAATGTAAGAAAACCACTATTTTCACCTTCTTTTTTTCAAAAAAAAAGTCCTCTTGGTTTTTCTATCCGCTTTGAATAAGACGAAGAGTATCAGCAGCACATCAGCAGATTACTCGGAGTCAAAACTTCGATATCTAAGCTCTGATTCAAACTACTTGCACTGTTTTTGTGCCGGTGCCAGTGCTCATGCACACGGCATAACGAATACATGCATAAATTTTTGTAAACAATTGTGTTTGTCCATAGGGGGCGGATGCAAAACTTCGAATTGCCGCTGAACAATTACAGAAAATTTGTGTCTGCAAAAAATGCAAATTTCGAAATATTTTATCTGTCTAAATGGGTGCATAGAGCAATTCCAGCTCAACTAGCAAAACGATTTGACTCGACTATTTTTGATTGGAATGAAATTTTCCTAACGTGTTGGATGCCACGCAAGAACTCTTTTTCCACTAAACTTGATTTTTTTCGTCAGGAGTAACTTTTCAAAAGGGCGTATTTAGAAATGAGATTACTTTTTTTCAAAACATCATATCTAGAAAACTACTTATTTGAATATTTTTTTGAAACGATGGTTCTACAATTGATGAAGGGACGGTAGGGGAAAGAAAATGAAAATTTTTGGTGAAGGAGGGGGAAGAGCGGAAAGGAAGGGGGGGGGGTATTGGTAGCTATGCTTGACAAGTAGTCATTTTGACTCCTACCTTTTGTCCAATACTGGAAGGTGCATGAGTCGAACCAAGCTGTAATCTGAGATTATAACCAAATTCGAACCCACAACACCCTCCAGGGCATGTGGTTCGCTGGTACTTGTACCTTTTGTGGGTTCGAATCCGGTTATAATCTCAGATTACAGCTTGGTTCGACTCATGCACCTTCCAGTATTGGACAAAAGGTAGGAGTCAAAATGACTACTTGTCAAGCATAGCTACCAATACCCCCCCCCTTCCTTTCCGCTCTTCCCCCTCCTTCACCAAAAATTTTCATTTTCTTTCCCCTACCGTCCCTTCATCAATTGTAGAACCATCGTTTCAAAAAAATATTAAAATATATGTATGACCTCATTCCAAGGTCAAGACTAAAATCTTGAGATTAGTCTATTACATAGGAACGGGGCCTTCCCTCGAAAACCCGCGCCGAGAAACGCGGCTAACATACGCTGATGGACGAACAGCGTCACGTGCAGTACCTTGCAAGTCGTAAGGGCCGGCACAGTGTCGTCGTCCTGAAAGTAAATAGTAGTTAGATTAAAACTTCTCGCTCGGTGGTAATCTGCAATTGATGCAGGAAGCGGCACAATATGTGTCGATAACACAACCAACACGCGTAGCTATCCTTGAGAAGTGGATTTTGCGGTCTCCTTTTGTCCAGCGCCTCTATGGTTCAAAGGTACAAGTACCAGCGAACCACATGCCCTGGAGGGTGTTGTGGGTTCGAATCCGGTTATAATCTCAGATTACAGCTTGGTTCGACTCATGCACCTTCCAGTATTGGACAAAAGGTAGGAGTCAAAATGACTACTTGTCAAGCATAGCTACCAATACCCCCCCCCCCTTCCTTTCCGCTCTTCCCCCTCCTTCACCAAAAATTTTCATTTTCTTTCCCCTACCGTCCCTTCATCAATTGTAGAACCATCGTTTCAAAAAAATATTAAAATATATGTATGACCTCATTCCAAGGTCAAGACTAAAATCTTGAGATTAGTCTATTACTTATTTGATCAAAATGGCGTCAAAGGAAAAGTTGTAGGAAATTAAGTGTATTTTTAGAAGGAAATTACACTGAAAGAAAAAACTTCAAAACCATGATAAAAATGATAAAATGTCAATAGCCCTAAAATTTGGTGAAGAGCTATCGCTGGACACGATTTTGGAGTTTTTTTAAAAAAATCTTTGAAATTTCAAAAATATCCAAATTCTGCAATTTTTTGTAAAATTCAAACAAAATCAAATTCTTCGCATCATTTTGAACAAATTATGTCATAAACTTTTTTCTTAGGCCCAAGCCGTTCCTAAGTTTTATTGCAAATTTAAAATCTAGAAAGAAAAAACCATGATAAAAATCATAAAATATCAATTATCTCACAAACATCCTCTCCGATTTGCCTAATTAATTACTTCGACGTTTCGAATAATCTCAGGAGTGAAATACCACATTAGTCGACATAACAATGCATTATATTGCACAAACAAACTAGCACAATTAAATAATAAAACTATAAAAATTTGTACGAAATTGTTACTTTTATTTAAATGTATTCAAAAGTATCTAGAATATGAAAATTTATTATATTGATTCTATGTTGAAAATGCATCTTTTTCATCAAAATACATTATTTAGTAAGGAAAATGTCTGGAAGCTTCAGGTAGGCGTAAACACACATATTTTCACTAACAATTCAGATAGAATTACGCATACTCCATATATTTAAAATGCCATATCTCCCAACCTACCAATATTGTTTTTTCAAGTGATTCTTATGTAAAATTTTCTGGCGAAGATTTTAAGTATATTTATTTAAAAATAAAATTGGGGTGTTTTGAGATATTCGCATTTTTCGTTTTAAATTGCAAAAAAAATATATGATGTTGGCAAGTTATATAAAAACTGATAACATCATTCGATTGTGCGGCCAAAAATCCATCGAAAAAGTATAATGACATGTCTTCACATCAAGCCGTTTCAGAGATATTTAAACCCGAAAAATGACTTTTTGAAAATCTGTAAAAACGGAAGTAGCGTCACAGCTAAGGGGATTGATCAATTGATGTAAAACTTTGAGAAATTGGTTGTGGGGTCGGAATGAACAATTTTGCCAACTTTGGTTGAAATCACTGATGGTCGAATTCAAACCTTGTGTACGTTTGAGATGGAATGACCCATATGAGAGAACCGAGAGAGATTTTTTCAGTTAATGCCATAACTATGGCATGTCGTAGAATTTCATGGAGAATCTCTCGTTTACTCAAACTTTTATTTTGTTGCTAGATGCTTGTAACATGTAACTAAACGTAACAGAGCAAAACATACAAACATATAGATGGACGATAAAATGAAATCTTATCTCTTATATTATCGGTTTAAGTTTTGTTTACAAAGTTACATAGTCACGTGCTGTTCAAGCCAAAGATGTTGATACCTGATACATAGTCACAAAGTGATATTACAAAGTCACATAGTTACTGAGAAATAGTTTCTTTTACGCATCATTTGAATAATTAAGTTCATGGTTGTTTTTAATCTTTTCTGTGGTCGGGTCCTGCCAAAATGAGCAGAAAAGTCTATAGACAAGAAAGCTGAAAAAATACTTATTGCAAAAAAATCTTGATGGCCCTATTTTCTTATATATTTGATGGCACTTCGTGCAACATTCTTAGTGGTGCAACACTGATTAAACGGATTCGATTTCTTCTTCTTGATCACGGCTATGGACCGAACACTTTTTATCTATTTATAACCAGCTCGAATCAAAAACTGACAACCCCAAATAAGCTATCGGCCAAATCATATAAGCATTTAATCTTCCTTCATTCAAGAGTTCAACCGCCCAGTTAGCTTCGAGGTACGATGCTGGTCTAACAAGCCAGTCGTCGTATGTTCGTATCTCGGCTAGGCAGTGCTTGCTAGATAGAGTCAGTAGGATCTCGTTACACTGACCCCGTAATTTTCCTGTACTCTAAACAGCCGGCTGCGAAGTCTGTCGATAAAGAAGGGTAATGTCTAATGACGGTTTAAGCCCACGGCTTTGCTTTCATTCGAGAGTAGTTCTGGTATAGAGGTTAAGACGGTTGCATTCTGTGCGATATGAAAATGTATGAAAGTTTTTTTCTGTGCTATTTGTGAATGTTCTCGAAAATAGCTGTATTATTTTTGACAATTTCGTCGTAATAAAATGTCGATATAGCAGACAAAAGCAAAGAAGTTTTTGTTATTTAAAAAAAATTATAACAAAACCCGTTAGAACAATTTTGCAACAAATTTTGATATAGTTTTGCTCTAAACGTAACAAATTTTGTTATATTTTTTGCTACAGCTGCTCTGAAGTTCTGATAGAATTTTTGATATTTTAACTACTAACGGGACCAAAATTATAACAAATCATGTTAGAAAACCCGTCGTAACAGAATATTATGATTTGTTATAATTTTGTTATGTTTGTCTGATCGGGATGCCATATATCTTCTCCCGTGGGCACAACACCTCTGATCTTTTAACTTGTACAACAGATAACATAACATCCTACAGTACAACAATTTAACTTAGTGCGATCTTATTAGTTAGTTCACATACATTACTCTACTTTACACATACATAAACTGATTTAATACAAATAAGCTAGACAAAACATGACGATATTTTTTCTTTAACATAGCACGAGATACATTCAAATCGAACACTTCATTACAAAGATTGAACACGTAACATACACTTGTTAATGGTTCATTGTGACCGTAATTTGTTCGTGAACCACTAATAAACAAGAAGTTATTGTGACGTAAATTTCGAGGCCTAGCATTAAAATTTAGACGTTGAAGCAGGTCGGGGCAGTCAATATCCGACCGAATTAGATCAGCTACAAAGGTACCTACAAAGGTCGGCTATAGCCTTTGCAATATTACGACGTACGCTTACCAAATCTAGTCCAGTGAGCTGACATCTACTCTCGTATGATGGTAAATTATTTGGGTCGTTCCATGGAAGGACAGATATTTGGATCTGGTTTTCGTCAGTGAAACAGACAGCAGTCAATTGACGGCGGTTGATCCAATTATTAAAAACGAACGTCATCATTCTGCCATGTTGTTATCAATGGATATCAACAACAACTCGGTGATCGGTGAAATAGAGATGTCCAAAAAAATACGATTCGATCAAATTGATGAGTTAGCCGTAAATTTCGAAATTAGTGAAATCGCTTGGGATCAAATTTTGGACGCGGATAGCATGGAAGTACGCGAGAAAAATTTAATGACCGAATTTTTAAAATCAATTGGCCTGTTTCATATCTCAAAATCGTTTGATTCCCCAGGAGAGAGTCGTATAGATAATATGGTATTAAAGTTTTACTATCGGTTCTTTGAAATTTGTAGTCGACATGCTCTGTTCGATAGCACGGTTGGGAGTGGGTGGACTGTATTGGGGTTTCCTATCAGCGCAGATTAACGTTGAGTTATTTCCCTTTTCCTGGGAGGGTCTTTGCCTATCCGTGGCAAATAAGGTCCAATATATTTCTTTCTAGTCACAGCCAGCCAGCTGCAGGGACGTTCGAATGTTCCCCTACGATGACACACAACATTTCACACTACAGACTATACCTATATTTACACACTGAACATTATATACATGCACAGACAGCACGACGGCTGCTGGCGGATTAATTGCGCGGACTGATTAAACTTATCGTTTAGCGGGCTTATATAATTTTAGCGGACAATATCCCATTGTCGCTTTCATAAAGCCATATTCAAATCAGGGCATCCTATTCTAAGCCAGTATCAGCTAAAGCCCTATTGATGATTAGTGCGCTAAGCCGGCGCTGCTTAACCGCTGGTCACTCACGCACGTACTACAGTGATGCCTCCCTTCGTACGGTTCGTGCTCACTCCCGAACATCCTGCCCGCCTTGAAATCGCCAGGTTTCAAATAAACGTTCTCGAGGACCTAGAGGATCTCTGCGTCCCTGATTGGCTCGATTGTATTAGACACCGGTGGCCCTGCCATCCGGTTGGTATCCTATTGGTTATTGATGCCTCATCTAGTGGTCCTTGTCTATTGCCTTCCATCTTCGTGAAGAGATTTTCGTGCCGTTGAAATTTTGCTGGAATGTAATCCGCCTAAATGTTTGCCTTGGTGTTTAAAAGAAAGTTTACTTAACTTAGGGTCGGGTTGGGGTGGCAGTTCCGGTCGCCCTGTTGACCGAAAACGCGCCGCCCCCCAATGCCTTAGTGCTGGATTCCTGCTAGCCACTTCGAACTTATGGCTGATGCTCCGTGTTGTACCATATCGTCTCCTTGAGGCTCGCCTGCCATACTTGGTTGGTTGGTTGTTGGTTGTTGCTGCCCTTCCTTGCAGCCCTTGCTCCTGCACGCATTTGGTACGCCCTTGCGGTACCCCTAAGCGTGTACTATGTTGATTGTTACTGCACCATGCACCTTAATGATGCAGCTTCCCGTATGTGGAGTCCCTTGACTCCGATTAGTCCTCGTAACCTTAAGTTCACCCTTACCGGTAGTGGTAGGTTCCACACCGGTCTCTGTTATGACCAACATGCCCTTCGGTATTCCCTGCGATACCGCTGCATGCTTGGGAATCCGTCCCTTGAAGAATTCCTGACCATCAGAGTGCTCCCATGTTAGCACCGCCGCTGCAAACCAAATCCCTTGATCTGGGTAATGCCACCGCCGGGCGTGGAGTCCCTTGACTCGCTTGCCGGCTTGAGCCCCCGCCAACTAGGGGATGAACGCTGTGTCTTCGGTGAACGAGTAACTGCTTTCCTTGCAGTTGTATTTTCCAATAAACAATTCGTGGGAGAACCTATCTCCTCACAAGCTGAGTGAACCAAATACCGACTTCCGTTTCGGTGATCCTAAATGATTGCCAACCAATTGCAGTTCCGTCACTGCCTTGCCTTCCAATGCGGCTTCCTATTTTGCCGCTCCCGTAGATGTAATGTCCGCTCTTGTCGAACATTGTTGCCCCACCATGAATCAACTACCTGCCGTTTCAGCTGATTCAGGCAGACGAACCGCTCCGTCGTCCACTTATTTGATACACCTTTGCATACACTGCCGCCTTCAACGAACCCAATTGTCGCTGAAAAACATTAACCGCCTAAAGACTGGTTTACCGTTTACTAGATGGTACTTATCTTGGGGATGTGGTGGGGTGCAGTTCGGTCGCCAAGTTGACCAGAACGCGCAACCCCTAATTGCTTTACTCGCTGGAACCCGCCGGCCACTTCTAACATGTGGCATCCTAGTTAGTGTCCGAAGCTTCGCAGTCAGCTCCGAGTACGCTTTGTAAGTGATTTAGTCTCACTAACCGTTTCTTGCGACGTAACCATTTACCTATTCCGAAACCATTCCTTCGTTTCCGAAATTCACCTGCCCTGCCAGGTGAAAATGTTGCGCTGCAGCAGCTGCCGAACGTTGCTGCCCGCCCTAAGACAACTATCCATTGATGGCAATTCTGATTGCTGTAGACAAACCGTTTCGGCCACAGACGTTGATTGTGATACCTCGTTACTGATAAACGTAAATTACCACCGTATTACCAAACCCAGTATGCAAACCTGCACCAGCCGTTTGGTGCATCAGCAACGCATTGAAGACTGAAAGCGTTGACCGCGTAAATTCCAAATTCCCATCAGATTAATTCAGAATACTTAACAGAGAGGGGTGGTGGGGTGGCAGTCTGGTCGCCAGGTTGACCATAATGCACTACCCCTAAATGTCTTCCTCGATCGGAACCGCCTAACCACCTTGACTTGTGGTCCGCCGCCTTGGCGTTTAACCCGTTGCCCATGACTTATGTTAAGTCGAGTCGATCCAAAAGCAAACAATAACCAATTGCACCCTTTAAACATAGTTTGCCTTCCAAATGGTTGCGCATACCACAGCATCATTGCTTACCTCCGTTTGCTCTTTAAAATATACCAGTTGTGCTTATCGAGTGTGTCTTTCAAATGTAATCCTTCACCAATTGTCTAAACCAAAAGCGCACCCGTCTTTATGCCATTCCAAATCTTTGCCCTTCAATTGCCCTTTTGCCTTATTTCTTTCCGAATAAATCATACCGCTATCAGGAATAACCAATTCAATGCTATAAACCTCATCATGCCGCTCTAACTATCATGTAATTGCACCGATTTACAGTAATTTGTTAATTATTCGCCCTTTCATTCGTCGACATTCATTCGCATTATAGCTCATACATTGAATACACCTTGGCAGAAACAATACCTTATCAATACCTATTCATTATCCTTGCGGAAACAAAGCGAACCGCCATCTCAGATAGATAATTTTTCAACCACTTTACAAAGGATCATGAAGTAGCACAAAATAAATCACGTAACTGGCTATTTCCTTTATTTTTTGCATCATTTATTCCACTGCACTACACAGTATTGATCTCACTGTCCAATCTAATCATTTTCCTTCCGCTGCTTTCACACATCGTTGTCATAGAAATTTATCACGGTCGATTCTGACTTCATAATTCCAATCCTGAAACGATTAGGCAACGGATGCTTCGTCCTTTATCCCTTGTATGACGTTAATAGTACCATCCTGATTCGGAGTATGTCCAGATCCTTTAAACCAGTGGCCTTTGGTATGGCCTTACAGTAGTCCATGAATTTGTAAAGTGTTCCACATGTCTGAGATGAGAGTGGTTACTCCATGACGGTAAAATCTAAACTGCCGAAGTGCCGGCTACCGAAATTTCCTTGTATGATATGTGAACGACTATTCTCTTCTTTTAGTGTCAGTTTCAGTTACACTCTAAATACTTAGTTCACTCGAATCGGAATTGAATAGTTGTAAAACCAATATAAGCCAAAGTAAATTTCTTTCCTTCCTAGGCCTCGCACTTGAGCATACTAGTAGTATTCACCAACCATTTTGTTTGGTTTTGAATACTATTTCCTTTAATTCACCGCGGGCACCTTTTAAACCTGTTCCACATATTTTTCTACCGGTTGATAATTGTTCCATCGTTTTTTAACTATCCTTACCTCCCCTTAAAGAGAGCGATGATTGGGGATCGATCGGCTCTCTGCTGATCGGTATTGGGAGTAGAGCGGAGTGTAATTATATTCCAGAGTAGATCACGATAAGTGCGATCGGAGGCTGCCAACTTGATATGCGAAACTATTCCGATTTACGGCATGTTAAGGAAATGAGCATCGAAAGAAGATCTCCTCGCTTCCTAATTTAGCGATCGCGTATGTGAAGAGTAGAGCGTATTGTGATTAGAACTTGGTTAATTTGATTCCCTTCTAGAGCGATAATGTAATAATTGCGATATACGTATTGTGTTATTTGAAGCGAATGGCAATTGGATTTAGAGCAACGAGGACTGCATATTCACTGTGAACCTTTACGGAAACATGATATGCAATTGGGACGGGTGGCTAAATGCAATCGTGCGCTATTTGGTGTGCGTTCGTGCTAATTATCCAACCTTTCCTTATCATGGAGAAATTATTCTTTCACGTGGTATTTACACCGACTAAGAGCTTGAATTACTTGAGCAATGGCGTTGATGTGTGATCCCTTTTGCGCTGATTTACCTTGGGTATTTTGATACCTGAATCCTGAACCTTGATCCGGCTCCCAATCCGGTTCGAAGGACCAATGTTCGATAGCACGGTTGGGAGTGGGTGGACTGTATTGGGGTTTCCTATCAGCGCAGATTAACGTTGAGTTATTTCCCTTTTCCTGGGAGGGTCTTTGCCTATCCGTGGCAAATAAGGTCCAATATATTTCTTCCTAGTCACAGCCAGCCAGCTGCAGGGACGTTCGAATGTTCCCCTACGATGACACACAACACTTCACACTACAGACTATACCTATATTTACACACTGAACATTATATACATGCACAGACAGCACGACGGCTGCTGGCGGATTAATTGCGCGGACTGATTAAACTTATCGTTTAGCGGGCTTATATAATTTTAGCGGACAATATCCCATTGTCGCTTTCATAAAGCCATATTCAAATCAGGGCATCCTATTCTAAGCCAGTATCAGCTAAAGCCCTATTGATGATTAGTGCGCTAAGCCGGCGCTGCTTAACCGCTGGTCACTCACGCACGTACTACAGTGATGCCTCCCTTCGTACGGTTCGTGCTCACTCCCGAACATGCTCCTATAACATTATCACGGTGCGGGACAAAAAGTAAGCATCCAGAATGGTTTGATACAGCTCTGATACGTCTGCAAAAAGCAAAAAAGAAAGCGTATAACCGATTTAAAAGATACCATCTTGATTGCGACCAAAACGAATATAAGCGACTACACGCGATTTTTAAACAAGAACACCGCCGATTATATACTGCGTACGTATCAAAGGTTCAAAATAATATAAAAAGTGATCCGAAGAGCTTTTGGAAATTTGTCAACGGTAAAAGAAAGAGCAGGAGCAAACCGACTCGGATCAGCCATGCAGGGACAACTTCATCGAGCCCACAAAGCGCAGCACAAATTTTTGCCAACTTTTTCAGGTCAATATACCCGGAAGAGAGTAGTAATGAGAGTTGTCCCAACCAGGAAAATCCGACGATGGAATCTATAACGTTCTCCGAAGAGGAAATCGCACGTGGCTTGAATGCACTTGATGCAACCAAAGCACCTGGGCCGGATGAAATTCCAAACAAGCTATTAAAAACCTGCTGTGATTCGTTGGCTAATCCGTTGACCAGAATTTTCAATGCTTCTCTAGGGATTGGATACTTTCCTAACTCGTGGAAAATCTCACGGCTAAAACCAATTCATAAAAAGGGGTCCAAAATAAAAGCAGAAAATTATAGAGGAGTAGCTATATTATCCGCAATCCTGAAGCTGTTTGAAGCGCTAGTTTATAACAAGTTATATTCAGCAGTTGAAAATTGGATATCATCAGCACAGCATGGATTCTTCAAGCGCCGGTTAGTGGTAACAAACTTGTGTGAGTTCACAACGCGTGTCATAGAATGGATGAAAATGGGGTATCAAGTTGATTGTGTGTACACAGATATGACGAAAGCCTTCGACGTAGTTGGAATTCTAGAGGTGTTGCGTGCCGCGGCACGTGCCGGTATTGGTGGCTCCTTGATAACATGGATTCATGGATATTTGACCGGAAGAAAGCAATACGTTACTGTAGATGGTGCAAACTTAGAACTTTACAATGTAACATCAGGAGTTCCGCAAGGCAGTCATTTGGGACCACTTCTGTTCATCCTACTGATGAATGAACTGCCTACCGCAATTGACAATGCCCTCGTATTAATTTACGCTGATGATGTGAAGCTCTTTTATCCAGTGAAAAAAGCAGGAAGATTGCTTAAAGCTTCAAAGAGATGTGCAAACTTTTGGGCGTTTCTGTTCAGCATGCAAGTTGCAAATCAACAACGAAAAATGTGCTACCATAACGTTTACACGCTGCTCAAATCCGTTAATATTCGACTACAGGTTGGATGGAAAAATAATCAAACGAGTGAGCAGGATTAAGGACTTAGGAGTCAATCTAGATGCAGGGTTGACTTTCAACGATCACGTGAATACGCTGGTTTCCGAGTGTCTTGCACTATTTGCTGTAGTAAGACGATTCGCAGCAGAACTGGATGACCCGTATACGATCAAATCTATATATGTGAGCCTGGTACGATCAAAATTAGAATTCGCAAGTGTGGTGTGGAGGCCAATGTATGCAACCTACATGAGCAAATTGGAAGCGGTACAGAAAAAATTCGTTAAATTTGCCGTGAGAAATTTGGGATGGAGAGGAAATCTTCCGGAATATAAAGATTTGTGCTGTCTGCTGGATATGGATACTCTGGAAAATAGATACCAGATTGTGGACGTTAGCTTTTTTCTCAATTTGCAGAGAGGACGATACGACAGCGATTATTTGAAATCCAGGATAACTGCTAACCAGAGTACAGTAGTTCTGAGGAGACCAAGGCCATTCACTCTAGAACACCGTCGAGCTAACTACGCGCGCAACGAACCAGCCTATCGCTTTATGCAGCTAATGAACAATTTTAGAAATGTACTAAATTTAAATATGTCGACTGATACTATTAAGGAAAAACTTAGGCTATTTCTGAGAGGTCAATTACATGTACACTAAAACCTCTTCATTTTATATTATTTTGTATTTGTTATTATATTTTATATTTGTATCCTTATATTAGATGACGGGCAAAGCTCATATATCTTGACAATAAATAAATAAATAAAGGAAACGAATCATGAAAGGAAATGATAGACCCGTATTTTAAAACTGAGCGAACCAGAGAGCAGTAAATTGCTTTAAGGCAATGGACGCTTTTAAATGATTTAGTTACTCAAAACATACTTTAAATACTTTCAATGAGGAGAACGTGCTGCTCAAGCCACAAGTACTGATACTCAAAACATTAACCCTAGAGCGCGTCCAGCTTTTGCAGAGATATAGGCGGTGTGTTCCTTGAAGATAAACTTAGTGTCCAATAAGATACCTAGATCTTTAACAACAGTTTCTCTATTCAATACTTGGTTAAATACTTTGTAGTCGTTTCGTAATAATGAGCGTTTACGAGAAAACGATATGACAGAGCATTTTGATGCATTCAAGATCATTCTGTTAGTGGAACACCAAGAGGAAAAGCAATCCAGTTGCTCTTGGACAAAGTTTAGGTCGTCGACGTTTTGTATAATGCAATACAGTTTGAAGTCATCAGCATAAGATAATTTCTGGCACTTAAGTGGTAAATGAATATCATTGAGGTATATATGAGGCAGCAATATGAAAGGACCTAGATGGTTTCCTTGTGGAGCTCCAGATGTTGCTGCAAAAAATGTCGATTGCGAGTCGGCAATTTTTACTGCCATCTTGCGGTCATCTAGGTAGGACCGTAACCAATTCAGTAAGGAACCAGAGAATCCAAGACATTCAAGTTTGGCAATTGTAATTTGATGATTTAGTTTATCAAAAGCGGCGGAAAAATCGGTGTATATGGAGTCAACTTGTAGACGTTGTTGCAACGCACGGATGATTGTAGATGAATAAACCAACAGATTGGTGTTTGTAGAACGCTTGGAGACAAAACCATGTTGTTCATCCGCGCTATAATGACGAAAGGTGTGAGTAAAAAAGTTGACTGCAATCTTTTCAAACAATTGAGCTTTCGCGGTAATTGCAGCAATTTGCCTTGTTTCCTTTTTTGTGCACAGGATCAGGCTTCTGATAAGTACTGCACCGTGACAGTAGTTCTTGCGCCATTTAGTAATATAAGCGAATGAAAGTCATATTTTGTTGAAAACACTATCAGAGCGACTACAGGTGACTGTATTCGTGTTCGTTCGTTTCTATTCTGTTATTCGTTCTTCACAGACTCTTTGTTCACTCCTTCCACCACAATCGACATACGTTTTATACATGCCTTTTTACTATAGTTACTATATATATAGTTCGGCGGATAGAAAATCGGGAGCCAAATAAACGTCAAAAGCGGAGCCAAAAGCTTTTCAAATTCCAAAATGCAGGAGTAATGTTAAAAAAACACACTTTATTTTCATAGAACTAGTCATTTTCAACACCCGCCAGTGATTATTTTTCGTAAAAACCTGCACATTTCACCATAATTTCAAATTTAATTTCATAAATCAGGGATGCCAATTCGCTTGGTTTTCTATCCGCCGAACTATATATATAGTAACTATACTTTTTACTATCCAGTTGGTCGCCGCTTCTTTTGTCGTCGCCTTCAACTGTCGATTTTTGTGCATAAGGTTCATTCACCGAATGATTTCTGCCCATTGAATGAATTGGTTACATGGCATGTCGTTGTTCGTTCGGGGTTAGCAGTTTATATAGTAAATTAACGCTCGTTGTCTATCAAAGCGTTTGATACGCAAGTTTAAATCAAGCGATATGTGTTTTATTAGCATAGTAAGAAATTTGGATGTTTATTTATAAGCATGGCATGCAATAAAAAATCGTACATAACCCATGGTTTATAGGCTTACAATTGAAACAATATTTATAAAAATCGAGCTCTTCTGGTTTTCTAGAAAACGTTACGCCAAATTTTCTTTGTTTTCAAGTTCAAAATTCTTTAACCAAGTAGCGTAGAACGAAGCATTTTCATGAAAACGCGACAAAATTGTCTCAGCAATCTGCGAAAATTATATTTAAGAATAAATGTGGCATATATACACTCAAAAAAAACGGCATGTCAAGTTTACGTGAAAACATAGGTAACTCTCATCCACGGCACTTTTCATGTAACGTTTGCGTGAACTTTTGGTAGCTTGCACTCATAATAACCGGTTTACGTGCGATCCCAGTAAATTTTATCAATTTTCCTATTAACTACCACCTGAAGTGCATGTAAATTGCTGTACAGAAATTTACATGATTTTTCACGTGGATGACACGTGTTGATTTTTTAGAGTGTAGAATTTTCAAATTATAAATCTTTTTTAAAATATTTACGTAACTCAGAAAAGCTTTATCCGAGTTCTCTTTCATCAATACCTAATGCTCTAATTATCTTTTTTGTAAAATATTTTTTGAACTAAGGTGGCAAGTAGGATTTAAAAATTGCATAGCTAGGGTGAAATCTACTGTATAATTTACACCCATGATTATTTAAAACCTAGGTGTAAATCTCCATAAATCGCTGTTAATTTTAGATACGATGTAGGGCACGGGAGAGTATTTTCGGACCATGGCCCATAAGCGATTGCTTCTATTTTTACGGGTTAGGCCTAGTTCTAGTGGAAGAACAGGAGGTTTTGACGTTCTTATAACTAAAAACAGTAACTAATGTAACTAATCTAACATTCTTGAGAAAATAGTTATAAAATTTAAAAGTTGTATATCGTCAAAGTATTTTTAGTAACAAAAGAAAAAAATAGGCTGAATTCCGCTTTTTACGGCGATACTAATGCATTTTAGCGCATCAGCTTTGGTCGAATCGGTTGCCGGAGTCACTAGCTAGCTAAAGGTTTTGAAAATTATGGTGATTTTTTTAATGCCGTTTATCAAATTAAACAACTAGTTTTCGGGTGTAATTTGTTAATACCCTCATTATGTTTACCTACTGTTAGAAAAACATGTACTTTTACGAAAAGTCTGTGGCCAAAATATCATTTATAGAAAGGTGCGTCAAACTTACAACGCAAATTGAAAATAACGCTCAAATTCAAAGTCCAACTTTGGTGTTTGGAATGCCTGTTATAAATAATCTATAATCTTAATGCATGCGTTTCAGTTGTATCTTTAATTTCTAGAAAGGTTCGGTTGGAAAAAAATGAGGTTGAAGAGAGTTATGAGCTCCGTTCCCACTTACCCCGTATTCCCACTTGCTCCGGGGTACCTTATTTCTGAGGCATCTATACCTATAAAGAAGGATTTCTGTCTGTCTGTCTGTCTGTCTGTCTGTCCGTATGTTCCTTATAGAATCGAAAACTACTGAACCAATCGGCATGAAAATATGCATGTAGAGGTTTTTTGGGGCCAGGAAAGGTTTTAGTGATGGTTAGAAACCCCTCCCTCCACTAAGAGGGGGGGCTCCCATACAAATGAAACACAAATTTCTGCATAACTTGACAACTAATCAAGCAAATAGACCAAAATTTGGCATGTGGGTGTTTTCGGTGACAAGAATTTATTCTATGGTAAATTGAGACTCCTCCCCTCTTTATAAGGGGAATTATAACTCCTCTCCTCTTTAAAAGGGGGGGCTTCCATACAAATTTCCTCATAACTCGAGAACTAATCAAGCAAATGGAACCAAATTTGGCATGTGAAGGTTTTCGAGGGCAAGAATATTTTCTATAGTAAATTAGGACCCCTCCCCACTTTAACAGGGGGGGCTCCTGTACCAAAGGAACACAATTTTCCTCATAACTCGAGAAGTAATTAAGTAAATGGAACCAAATTTAGCACGTGGGTGTTTTTGGAGACAAATTTTTTTTCTATGATGAATTGGGACCCCTCCCCACTTTAGGAAGGGGGGCTCCTATACAAATGAAATGCAAATTTCCTCATAACTCGAGAATTAATCAAGCAAATGGAACCAAATTTGGCATGTGAAAGTTTTCGAGGGCAGGAATATTTTCTATGGTGAATTAAGACCCCTCCCAACTTTAAGAGGGGGGGCTCCTATACAAACGAAATACAAATTTCCTCATAACTCGAGAACTAATCAAGCAAATGGAACCAAATTTGGCACGTGGGTGTTTTTGGTGACAAAAATTTTTTCTATGATGAATTGGGTCCCCTACCCACTTTAGAAGTGGGGGCTCCTATACAAATGAAATTCAAATTTCCTCATAACTCGAGAACTAATCAAGCAAATAGAACCAAATTTGGCATGTGGACGTTTCTGGAGGCAAAAATATTTTCTATGGTGAATTAGGACCCCTCCCCACTTTAGGAAGGGGAGCTCCTATACAAATGAAATGCAAATTTCCTCATAACTCGAGAATTAATCAAGCAAATGGAACCAAATTTGGCATGTGAAAGTTTTCGAGGGCAGGAATATTTTCTATGGTGAATTAAGACCCCTCCCAACTTTAAGAGGGGGGGCTCCTATACAAATGAAATTCAAATTTCCTCATAACTCGAGAACTAATCAAGCAAATAGAACCAAATTTGGCATGTGGGTGTTTTTGGAGGCAACCATTTTTTCTATGATGAATTAGGACCCCTTACCTTTTTAAGAGGGCGGGCTCTCATACAAACGAAATACAAATTTCCTCATAACTCTAGAACTAATCAAGCAAATGGAACCAAATTTATCATGTAAGTGGTTTTGGACGCAAGATTTTTTTCTATGGTGAATTGAGACCCCTCTCTTCTTTAGAAAGCGATTATGGCCCATCTCCCCATTAAGAGGGTGGCCTTCCATACAAATGAAATGCAAATTTCCTCTTATCTCGAGAACTAATCAATCAAATGGAACCAAATTTGGCATGTGGGAGATTTTGGAGTCTTGAATTTCTTTTACGATAGTTAGAGATCTTTCACCCCTGTGGTAGGGGGATATGGACTCTCATACAAATAAAACAGAAATTTTTGCGAAACTCAAAAACTAATCGAACTCGAGAAATTCGAGACTCTTCCATAAAACATTAGTCAATACAAGACCACAAAAACTATCTATAGTAACACTAGATCATTCAGGCCGAGACGGTCGCGAGTGTTGCCGGTGACCCGCCGTCGGAAGCGCCGCCCACTGGGGGGCTTGCAAAACTCGAGATTGTGACAAAGATCATCCGAGATTCATGATTTATGTACAACACAGGTTAATTTGTGGCAATACGAAGTTTGTCGGGTCAGCTAGTATATATATATATATATGAACTTCAAAATATATTACATCAAAACAAGCCAAATGAAATTTCGAATCAGGAAATACCTTCATTAATTAATTGAATCACATTTATAGGTGACCAAACAAGACCTATTTTCACTCATAAGATCAGTCTTTGGCTTCTTGATTCAATAAATATGCTATCGTTCCCTTGTAGATATGAAATACTGCCGACTACAATTTTCGTGCAACAGTCGATTCATAAGAATCGTTTCGCGACAATTCTTTTACGGCTTAGAAGACTCTCATAATTGCAAGATGACTGTTGCCGCTAGTGTTAGATGCCGAAGAATGCATAAAAAATGAGAGAACAGTGCAGTCATATCAAACCGCCATAAGTTATTTCCAACGACAATAGTTGAACAAACGCTCGATTGTATATTTCGCACAGTTCTTGTTTAGCTCTGTGCTTCTCTGTTCTCAGTACGTTTTGAATGGGATTTCGTCACAGTGGCGCGAGCAGGCATAGCGAACACAGGCAAACAGTAGAAACTGCTTTGAATGACAATCATGGGAAAGAGAGCACTTTTCGATAGCCTGCACAGGATAGACGAAAGATTGCTTCAACATTTAGGAAAGGTACCAGAGCCAAATGATAAATTAAATAGGTATGCTAAAGGAACAGTAAGGCTATTAGAGCACTTTTCAAGTACAATTGGAGGGATTTAAAGCAATATTACAGTATGTTTACTCTTATTTTTACTAAATTATTTACTAAATTAAATTCTTATTATACAGTGCAGCATATAGTTACACCATATAAATGAGAAATTTTATGACCAACAACTTTGTCGAAAAAACTATGGTCGTATGTTTAAATCTCGTTGAGATATTCACATTATTAATACATATCTCGCAAAGTAATGCTAGTTTAGGAAGTACTTTATAAAGTCAATGCAACCATTGCAATATGTACTATATTTTATGGCATTGCCTATCAAATGTTTGCCCATTCTGAAACAAAGTTATGTGCAGACAGGAGACACTAAAGAAAACCCAAATATTGCTCGTATCGAGTTGTATGCAAACAATTATCCGCAAATATTACCGCAAGAGCGAGAAACACGATAGACAGTGTAAACGGTGTTAAACAGCGTTATGACACAGAGTAAAACGTAACACATGTAAGCTTGCTGTCGTAAAAATATGCCCTGCCTACGTAGGAAGCAGGTTGAAGTAAATTATTTTCATGCACAGTAAAAATATGATTGAACAGCAAATATAAGATGGAAGTGTTGGGCATGTTTAGTCTGTTTTTGGAGGACTTGACAATTACATCGTAATATTGAGAGTTATTAACAGGTATTGAATGACAAATGACAGATTTTCGGATCGATCCAAAATTAGATTGTACTATAATAAATAATTAAATCCTGTCTACTAATAGTATTGGAGCAGCTAGATTTATTTTATCCTAAAATATAATCATTTTCGCAAACGATGAATTCGAGAACATCCATAATTTCTTTGCCGTGGAGTCGCATGGTCTTTTTTCTCTTGGTAAAAATGCTTTTGAAATTGTCATTCTATTTCTTACGTATATCAACCATAAGCACGTTGTCCTGTCGGTGGTATAGAATTCCATACTAATTCCTTCTCTTCCTTGCTGACACGTGGCTCCTCGGTTCTGTTGCTTCATACGGTAACACTTTTGAGTTTGTCGATAAACGTGCACGGTTTATTGTTGTCTCAGCTAGTGTAGCTATTTTTCACCAAAGCAAAGCATAATTGCGTTGTATTAGACAAAGACCGCTAGTAACTACGGTCTAACTTTTCGACGGTCAGCTGGGCAGGCCAATGCCTAAGGAATTGTTTTCAATTTTACCCTGATTAGTTGTTCCACAGGCACGATACTAAAATGTAGCGCTTGTTTTAGTAAGGCAGACATACTAGCGTAGTTTGCAATATTGCTTCTTTTTGAAATAGATTCAAGTGTTAACTGCTTTTTACAATTTCAACAAAGTTTGTGTGGAGATGAAAGTGTTACATTTACATTTACTATGTTAACTAGTCGTTTTTAATTTGAATTAAGCATTAACTTGTTCGTACGGATCGAGGATTTTGTGTCGCACAAAATAAAACAAACATCAATCGTATGGAAATAATTTACAATCACTCTGTTTAGTGCTTGGCAGGAAAGATAATTAGATTACCGCGGCATTCCAAACATATCACAACTAGAGTAGACTTGAAATTAAATCATGGTTGTGGTAGCAGGATATAAAATCAAATTGCCTCATTATTATTTGCTAATACCATATAAAAAGGTACGTAATACTAAAATTATCATGATAAAATATCTATATAAGTATTTATTGAATTTTTTTTGACGTAGGACTACGTCTTACGGCAAGGTTTGGCTGGATAGGGTGTCATTCCGAAAAATCCTTCTCGAAAAGTGGTCAGGTTTTGAACGCTAATAGCTTAGCGGCTTCCCGATCGATTTTCAATATTTTTGCACCAATCGATTGGAACATTTTCTAAAAGTTGGCTCAAATGAAGGACGCTATTATTTCGTAAGTGTACACTATTGAAAAACTGAAAATAATAAAGCATTGTCCAACTAGAAATCCTCGTCTCCTGATTGGTCGAAGAAAAGACGTCATCATGGTTTGCACGTTTTTTTTTTGCAAAAAAGTGACAGAAACTACTCGTTCCAATAGGTCGAAGATTCTTTACGGTGCTTTAACATATACCATTTGATATTTGTGCTTGGGAGGGAGTACAAAACCACCCCTCTTCTTCAACCGATGATATCGTTTCAGCATTAAATTGAGCGGTCATCCTTTGCTTTTGTTAGATTGTATCCATATAGGTTTGCAAGACTTGCAAAAATTTAGATTTCTCAACCTGCAGCACAACCAAACCATTTTAATATAAAAATTTTTTGATATCATCAAATCAAATACATAAATACATACACTGAAGTCGCTTTTTACGCGGTTCGTTTTTTACGCGAATTTCGGGATTTACGCGGTTTTTTGTACGCGAATTTCGGAATTTACGTGGTTTTTTTACGCGATGTTCGAAATTTACGCGGATGCACTCAATAAGTCTATTTTTTCACGAAACGTTGAAATCCACGAAGTTTTTTTTACGCGAATTTTTGGTTTTTTACGCGAATTTTGGAACTTACGCGGTTTGTTACGCGAATTTCGGAATCTACGCGGTTTTTTACGTGATTTTCGGAATTTACGCGGAACGTATCCTTCGCGTAAAAAGCGACTTGAGTGTATATGTCTAGCTAAATAGAGTTTGCTGTTGAAGTAAGATTTGAGGCGATAATAACATTCATTCAAAAATAATTGAATATTCTCAACTTGCAATCTCAACAAACCCTATATATGCTGCATGTAGTATGTATATGTACATGAAGAATCGTATTATTACATGCATGGATATATGCTACTATCGCCACAAAGAGACTTACGTAGTCCTGCGTCACCTATATGCGGTCGTGTCTTGTACACAACCTCTCTGATTTGTTCGTTGCATTTTTAATTGCAAAAATGCCTGTATTTGTTATATTATGGATATATACTTGATAGTAAAATAAATATTTGGTATTTCGAAAAGAAACCTAATACAGAATTCTTCTTAACTCTGATGATGAAGACAAATTGGAATCTAGGCATTGGTCTACAAAATATTTTAAAATCTAAACGAAGAAAACAGTGAAAGAAACGATTGAAAATTGATAGTAATACGTAATAATAAGATAGTAATAAGACAAATAATAAAAATCTTGTCTTTGAAGCCAGAAAACGGTTCAAACCACGTTTAATTAATCTAGTGGGGACTGAATTCTCCTTATAATGAATTGAAAAATCAGAATATAATTGTTTTAAACTGCACAGATAGTTTTTCATAGTACATTTTTCAAAGTATTTTGGTATCAAAGGCGTTATATTGTCCAAAATTTTAAAAATGAAATTTCGTTTTTAAGTTTCAAACAGTCATAACATGGTCTGGTGATAACATTCCAGAAATCAATGACGCGTGTTTGAACCTAAAAAGATGTTTGATTACTTTTTTGAAAACATCGTTTCTCGATAAATTATTCTTCAAGATAAATGTATCTGAAGGGGTTATATATAGTTTTTCGAAAAATCGATTTTCTGTTTATTTCATGATCGTAGTGTACATATATTTAAGTATGCACACAGAAAATTTCATGCCAATCCGACAAATATTAACGAAGTTATACGCATATTTGTAACGATGTGTCAGAGCGATTGAAGAAGAAACGCAAAACTTTAAACGCGCGTTTCTCAATACCGTGTTTTCAAAGTCGGTGAGCAGAATTTCTCGAAAACGGCTGAACCGAATCACTTCAAATTTTGACACAAGTGTTCTAAGGATATATTCTAGAGATTATTCGAAGGTTTTTCCTTACCAATCATTATTTCTCATTTTATGGACAATTTAAGAACGAAATTTATGCCAAAAATCGATTTTTTATGTTACAGAAGCCGTCGTTTTGTCGAAAATGATTATATTGCCAAATTCTTCGATCAATCTATAGATAATCACCCTTATTCTTGTTTTCGTTCGAATGATATTCGTTCGAAAGTGGAGCCGATTCGTATTCTTGTTTTCGTTCGAATCAATTCAAACGTTCGAAGGCCCCTTCCTTTTGTTCATTCGAATATGAGAATAGTGGTTACGAATATGTGATATCGTGCTCACCGAACGGCGTCTTTTGCCAAATCCATCATGTTCCACTTAACGCGCGGTCCGACATCTAACTCTTTAATCAAATTTTTTGGCTGATATGGTCCAGATTTCAAAAGCTGTTATGAAATTGTAAATTGTCATCTGCGCTAGCTTCTGGTTACAATTTTTGCTACATCCACAGTGTTTCAGGATAGCAGCATGTGATAGACTTCGTTTTCTTGTCGAATCTTCCCTTCTCATTCCTTTTTTGTTTTCTACTTATATTTTCCTTTGTATTCAATATTCGGAATAACTGCTATCCGCAGCTTTCCGAATATGGCTTCTGTCTATTGATCGCTCCAAGTTTGTTGTCGTTTTCTCATATAAATTCCCTTCCTCTATGCATGATTCAAATTTAAAAATTGCAACGCAGTTGCGGCAACCGAATTAACTGCCCTCTGCCATGGTATCGATAAACTTTCTTTTAAATCGCTCACCTGTTCCATTTTCTAAGTCAAACCCATGTTAATTCTCTTCATCTTTGCTGGAACTACCGTATTGTTTCAGATACTCTAAACCTGACATATTCGGTTCCGATTTTTGCAACACCTGATAAACAACAACGAAGCACTCGTAAGCTTTACAATGAGGCATAATCGTTACGCACAAAGTGTCAAACCAAACTACAACATAAACGGAAATTATTCGCTGTAGGTCCAATATCCACCTTTTCGCGCGCTTAATGGCGGCTAGTGGGTACAGTTTTCGACAATGTTTATTTGCTTTTGGGAACTCCGCTCACGTATGCTTGAAAGTTCTACAATAACAATTAAGGCTGGAAATATCAACTTGACGTGAATAAAGTTGCCAAAGGCATGCTAACGTTCTCCGAAAATTGTACCCACTAGCCGCCATTACGCACGCGAAAAGGCCGATACATGTTATAACTAAGCGGGGAAGTTCGCAGCATAAGCGACTCAGAACGTATTTTATTGAAAAATAGTTATTAGTTTTGTAAAATTTGTTTAAGTTGCATATGAAAAAGATATACGTTATGTAAATTTGTAAATTTTGATTGCAGTTTTGTCGTTTCTATTTTTTGTAACATGGGACAGTTATGCTTCCACTGGAACTGTTGTGCTAAAAACACATATTACTTTCATTCTTAAAGCGTTATAACGAGGAAATAAAAATATCGTACTATACGATTTTTCGTTTAGTAACCGCTGTAGGGTAACAAGGGGCCAGACGACCACCAGGGGCAAAAGTGCCACTCTTCAGTTTTCCATGAAAACGACGAAGAATTTTAATATGGTTATTTTTTATGGTTTTTAAAGTGTCTAACAATATACCATAAGAAAGTTCATCGATAAAAAATATAACATCAGACATTAAAATGATTTTGAAATTTTACTTTTTGAAAATTGCACAAAATGATAATGACTATGCCGAAAACAAGCAAACTGAAATCTTATTTATCTTTATGTGTATTATGTTTGGTCTAACACATTAACTAGACCTAATTCCTACAGATAGAAGTTAAAATTCAACATTTCTCTACTTGTGGTCATTTTCCCCATCATAGTGGCACTTTTGCCCCGTACCTATTAATATCGAGCGAAAAAACATCTGAAACGAAAACGTTATTTTTTTCTATATTTATATTATTTTGATATTGAACTCACTGAAACTGTTTAGATTATACCCCCATCTAAGTTTTAGGCCTTTTCAGGTTGAATCCAATTGGTTCTTTTTGCCCGTAATTAATTGAAAACAGTTAGTGTCCTTTTGCCCCGGGTCCCCCTGCCTACTGGAATTTAATTCGCAGTTAACGACAAAACAGCTGCGGACGGACGCGTGATGCAGTACTTTTCCATTGTCCTGATGAATATTTTAACAATGACTTTTGCTGTCCCAAATAGAGGATTTAGGTACATGAGTTTTTAATTGCCAATGGCAAAAAGCATACACAACACTATACTTACTACAATTCGCCAGAAAGCGGTGCTGGACCTGGAGTGCCTATTTCGAAATATGTTATGTTTCTGCAGTTTTTATAATCATATGTATTTCGTATTTAATATGCAATTTCAGGGACGCGGATTAACAGGACTGAAAAATTTAGGCAATACATGCTATATGAATAGTATACTCCAATGCCTTAGCAACACGACATTCCTCACAGAATACTTTACTGAAGGAACATTTAGACAACACCTCAACGGGTAAATACTGTTAATTTATTGATGGATGTTTTTGTATGATTGCTTGATGCCTTTGCAGGAATAATAAAACACAAGGCAGGATTGCTGAAGAGGTAGCTGCCGTGATAATTACCTTGTGGACAGGAAAGTACAAATGTATTGCCAGTAAGAATCTGAGGGTAAATTTTGAACAAGATTGGGTTATTTATATTTCAAGTTAATAAATTATGTCATATTCCATTCCATATCAGTACGTTGTTGGACAATACGAGCGGCAGTTTGGTGGAATTGAGCAGCAGGATTCGCATGAGTTTTTGACAATTTTAATGGACTGGCTTCATTCTGATCTCCAAACCGTTTCAATGAAGGTAAAAGCCTAATAGCATGGCTTTGAGTCCTAATTAATTTGATTTGATTTAAATTGATACAGATCGAAACTAGCCTAGAGCAGCTTCCACCGTCAGAAAAAGCCTGGGTTGAATACTTGAAAGGCAAGGAAAGCTACGTCTCCCAGCTATTTTACGGGCAAATCAAAAGCACAGTGAAGTGTAGACGTTGTGGGAAAGAGAGTGCAACCTATGAGTCTTTTTCGAATCTCAGTCTAGAACTGCCTAATGATGCCAATAGATGTCATTTAAATGTAAGTTTTAATTGCAATTAATGCGATTTTTTGTTTCATTTTGTAGTACTGTAGGGTACGGGATGGTATTTTCAGCAGGTTTCTAAATTCAGCCTATTTGCCTCTTCTTTCACCAATAAAAATACTTTGCCGACATACAATTTTAATATGTTATAACTATTTTCTCAAGACTGTAAGTTTTCTACTATTTTTCATTTAAAGAACGTCAAAACCACCTATTCTTCCACTAGAACTAGGCCATAGGCCGAAAAAATAGATGTCATTGCTTAATGGGCTGAAAATACCCTCCCGTGCCCAACATTTCGAACAATCGTGTCTTGCTATCTAATATATTCTAAGCTAAACTATATTAAAATCCTGAGGGTGGGGGTACCGAAAAATCTGCAAGTTATCTGCTGCAATTTGTTTGTGAAACATAAACTGAAGTTGCCTCGGCAGAAAAGGTGAAACATTTAACATAAGCAAAATTTTGTTTTTGGTTGTTCTGCTGGCGGAAGTTATAACGCAATATTGGTAAAACAGGTTATGAACACCGTTTCAGACCGAGGTCCAATTATGTTCTACGTCAATTAGTTATTTATTATGCTCAACATATGTATCTGATACCGCTATATTCCTGATGAATTACCAATACTGCTAACAAGAATAGTAGTTTATTCAACGAAGCTGTATTCGGCTATATAACGTACTGCGTAAAAAATAGCTGTTGTCATAGATTATTTTTGGTCTCTTGTATTATTGTACAAGAAGCGTTTACTGCCTATTCACGAGCTTATTCTCATAAGATAAACGCTATAGATGCAGCTACGAGTATGCTGAAATTTGTGCGATTCGTTATCTACTTAGAGATGACACTTGGTACAGTGGTAGGTGGTAGTCAGGTGTGATGGGAGGATTGAAAAACCATTCCGTGTTGCTCTTCAGGACGTCGTGGTCGATTTTCACTGTTGCGCTTTGCAACTTCTTGCTAGCAGCTCGGAAGTTAGTTCTTCGATCACTGTAGATCATCGCAGGAATTCCCCTCCTAACCATGATATTTCGGATAGCCATAACGCAGGCTTCAGTTGTCAGTGTGTAAGCGATCTGCAGGTGAATGGCACGAGTCGTTAAGCAGGTGGAGATAACCCCCCACCGTTTCTCTATACGTCTTCCACTTGACACCGATATCGGACCGAAGTAATCGATTCCCATATGCGTGAAGGGTCGCCTGAATGCGGCCAGCCGAGCTGGAGGAAGGTTACCCATTGCTGGAGGGTGTGGTTTAGCGATAAGGATTTTGCACACCTGACAGCCTTTCCGGATCTGGGGATACGCTGCTTTCAGGCGAGGAATACGGTAGCGTTGGAGTATTTCGTTGATCTCTGTTTCGTGGTTTTGCTGGTTGAACTTTTCATGGACTAATAAGATGATGAGGCGGGTAACATGATGATCCCGCGGAAGAATCACTGGTTCAGCTACATCTCTAGCGATGAATGCGCATGCTTCCGTGCGACCCTTGACACGTAGTACATCATTCTCATCCAGGAAGGCACATCACTGGTAGAGTAAACTTAATCTAGGAATCGTTTTCACTGGATTTGACAACGAACGGTTCTTTGGAAGGATGGCGGTTTCCTCTGCGAAGGCAGTTAACTGTGCACAGCGGTACAGGTGATTTTCTGCGTCGATGAAGTCCTGTCTCTGCAACGGCCCAAATACTCGTGGCTTCCCATAGCAGCTACGTTTGAGGTTGTTGATGTACCGTAGAACATATCCCGTTACGCGTAGCAGCTTGGAACACTTCGAGAAATCTTGTGTACGAATTGGCAGATCACTGGGTAAACTGTGAATAAACAGATGCGGTCGAAGTTCCTCTTCGTCGTTTTCCCAGAAAACGGATTCACCGACCAATCTTCTTCCCTGTGACGTAGGAATTCCGGCTCACGGAGCCAACGGCTGTCACTCGCTTCCATTTCGTCCCTTTGTCGGCAACGTTATGTTTCGTCGGTATCCATCGCCACTCGACTACATCTGTCGTTTCGAGAATTTCGGTAATGCGGAACGCTACAAACTGGCTGAACCGGTGATCTGAACGGATCCAGCAGAGTACATCCTTCGATTTTGTCCAGATCGTTCGCTGACTGACGTGTATCGAAAGCGAACGCACGCCGATGACTGCTGCTTGCAATTCGGAACGGGGAATAGACAAAAACTTAAGCGGCGTGACTCTTGTTTTGGCGCCGACCAACGCACATTCGACGGTTTCGTTATTCTCGAATCGAAGGTACACCGTAGTTGCAAATCCATTCTCGCTTGCATCGACGAATGTTTGCATCTGCACTGCACTCGCTTTTCGTTGACCGACGGTTCCCTAACATGAGCTCCTGGTCATATCGGGCCGAAACCTTGTAGGTGAAGCAGTCCTTCGAGGTATACCAGCACATCCCGAGCACCTTTTCGGTGGCGCGTTCCTCGCCGATGTCCAGGTTTTTCTCCATGGTGGTTTTTTCTCTAATCGCGGCCAACGCACTATCGGAGTTCTATATTCAGTTCCACATTTCGAAGCCGGCTGAAGTGTGAATTATTTTCACGTCCTGCACCAGCTGGATTGCTTCTTCCACGAATTCAACGCTCACGAGCATGTCGTCCACATACTGACGCTTGACTATTGCATCAACTGCTTCCAGATAATCCCGCTCGAACCGCTTTGCATTACTATTTTTCACGTATTACGCTGTGCTTGGTGAACAACAGGCTCCGAAGGTTACTATGAAAATACTGGGCTGCGTCGCACGATCGTCGTCTTTCCAGAAGAAACGCAAGCAGTGCTGGTCTTCTACCCGCATCAGTACCTGGTGAAACATCTCACGTATGTCACCACTCACAGCAATCCGGAACTCTCTGAATTGCACCAGCACGGAAAAAAGCGATATCAGCTGGTCAGGTCCTTCAGTAGAAAGATACTGAGTGAGACTCCGTGCACGGTCATCTAACCGGGTTTGTTTGGGTTGACAACCAGGAATATCGGAAGATACAACACGCGAGATGTGGGAATCTGGAGTGCTTCTGGGTTTAACTTCCTGAAGTATCTCTTGCTAACGTGGTCATCGGTTTTCGACTTTATCGCCTCGGCCAGCGCATTATCCTTTTTCATACGATTTTCTAAGCATCTCCACCGCTTCTGCGCCATGGCTTCGCTGTCCGGAAGCCGAACATTATCGTACTTCCAGAGGAAGTACGATAAGCGCTTGTCTGACGAGTATGAGTTTTTAGGTGCATTTGTGCTCGTTGATCCTGCTGCGACATCAATAACTTATCCGGCTCAACGACTCCGAGGCTATTGAGCGAGAAGTATGATTTCACCATCTTGTGTAGATCCTCATCGGAATCTCTGTTGCATTCGCAGCTTTTTACGCTGTGGTAATTCACGTACCGTTCAGCTTTCTTCGCGTTGGAGCAATTGATTGAGTGTTTTGACAGTGATAAGTTCGTGACCCTCACGACTTTTGACGGCATGGCCAAGCCTAGCATGATCTAGACCGAGAACAAATATATTATATTAGCAATATAGTTCACTCTTCTACAATCCTAAAGACACGACTACTAGCGCCATAGTGGTACAAAGGTTACCAATGTACACCGTAAATTCAACACGTCTATCCGAAACAACTAAACTTTCAGTATAGAGTTTAGCCAATTCTAGATAGAATTAACAAAAGGGCGAAAGTCGCAAACGTAAACAAAACGGGAGAGGAACCAACATAAGAAAATCAGCTCTCCCTCGGTTTGTTCGCGTTTGCGACATTCGCCGTTTTGTTGGTTCTATCTTTAATTCACGACTAAGAAGCTCTATCATCCCTTTTCCACTCATGAAATTGACCAAATCATCATGCCGTCAATTGACAGATACCGGCGCTGTTGTTTATATTTTGGACTATTTTCTGTTTCATTTATATCGCATGTAGTGTTTTTAACGTTTCACACGTATAATGGCTTTTTTAATTCAGTTTTGCTGCTGTTTAAACAACTAACATGCCGTTTAACCCTTTGTCTGTACACTTGAGTCAATTTGACCCCAGGCCACTTTGAGAAGCTATAACTTTTTTGTTTTTCAATTAATTAATCTATTTCTTTCGTGACTAGGTGTGTTTACCGGAGATCTTTTATTATAGAAGTTATTTGATCAAAAAATTTCGAAAACTTACGTTTTGCTTCAAGTTTATTAAAAAACTTACGTTGTCTGTACATTGGGGTCAATTTGACCCCAAAATTCAAATTGCTATATCTCAGCGAAAACTTGACGGATTTTTGATTTTTTAGATGTTTTAGAAAGGTAATTCAATGGACTAAATGATAAAATTATGAATGTTGACTTAGCAGGGGGGACCTTTTATGAGGAGGGGTTCTAGTAACGAAAAGTCGGAAAAATCGGATTTTTTCAGATTTGTGTCGTTTATATCACGAAATCCGTACCACCTAGAGCGATGGTTCCTTCTACAAAAATATGCGCGTACACGAGATCTTCAAAGTTGCATGTAGTATTTTACTGGATTTGCTCGCTAGGTGGCGTTTATGCGAGAAAAATCAACTTTTTTTGTCTTAACTTTATGAATTCTACTCGTGTAAGTTGTTCTTGCTCTCGGAAAATTTGAACAGATAGACAAGATTTGCAGTAAACATGATCTTGTGACAAATAAAACCTATAGTGTGGTTCAGAATTTGACCGCTAGGTGGCATTGGTGCTTCATTTGTTTTTATTTTTTACAGCAGGTTAGAATACTGACCCGAGATAATTTTTTTTTGTCTACGGCATAATTGTTCAAATAGTCGAGACCACTCTATTCTGAAAATTTTGGCACAAAATTCAGTCGTCAGGTGACGCTAGTGGTGTATTCATTTTCTTCCGGTACTATACTCAATTGTTGCGGATCGTTTTAACATAAATTTTGCCTGAATCGGTACATTACTTAGCTATATAGTATTGCGAATAATTGTTACTAGTTTTATTTTGCGATATAATGTCCAAGGCGACGACCTCTTGTCGACACAATATGTTCATACACAATGAATAAATCAAAACAAAAAGCATACTAGCGCCACCTGGTGATTAAATACTGTGCTAAATTGTCTATTATAGAATGACCTGACCAATCTTGCCGAAGACAAGAAACTAGCATGTCATCTATCTTGTTTGACCTCGAACAATATTAATAAAATGGTACACGTACACCACCTTGTGGGTGAATTCTGAGCCGTTCACCAAGTTTTTATCTACCACCGGACTATGTTTACTTCGTATCTTGTCTAAATAATCAACTTTAGCGTGAACAAGAACGATTTACACGAGTAGAATCCAAAAAATTTACAGCCAAAAAATATCGATTTTTCCGGACAAACGCCACCTAGCGAGCAAAACCTGTAAAATGTCACAAGTAACTTTGAAGGTCTCGTGTTCGCGCATATTTTTGTAGAAGAAAGCATTGTTCTAGATGGTAAGGGTTTGGTGATATAAACGTCACAAATCTGAAAAAATCAGATTTTTCCGACTTTTCTTTACTAAAACCCCTCCTTGTAAAAAGTACCCCCTGCCAAGTCGACATTCATAATTTTATCACTTAGTCTGGAATTGAATTACCTTTCTGAAACATCTAAAAATTCGGAAATCCGTTTATTTTTCGCTGAGATATAGCAGTTTGAATTTTGGGGTCAAATTGACCCCAATGTACAGACAACGTAAGTATTTTTTTTGTACAGACAGAAGGTTAAACAACTGAATCTTTGCTGGATTCTGTCGTTTGAAATGTAAACAAGGGAACCAGCATGGTATGGGCAGTAAAACAATTAAATTTTATACCTAACGTTACAATCTAGAAGAATGACGTCATAACGTTAGAGATAGCACATTCTATCTACCGTACCTTTTTCTTATGTATTGGTTATCAGCCGAGAATGAAGGCTTTTTGCTCAGTAGATGCTCAATTGACTATATCACCTTAACTAAACAGAATTCGAAAAAGTAGTCTAAAGGGCGAACGTAGAGCTTATTATCTACATTATTGTTGAAGAAAGTATAGTTTTATCTTTTGTATTTACGGCGCTAAGCGATTGCTACCCCGTTGGTAGCCAAATAAGCGCTCGTTTTGCTACCAACGGGGTAGCAGCCCCATAGCGCTGTAACTACGAAAGATAGAACTATACTTTCTTCAACAATAATGTAGATAATAATTAGCTCTACAATCGCCCTTTACACTACTTTTTCGAATTCTGTTTAGTTGAGGCGCTGTAGTCAAATGAACATCTACTGAGCAAAAAACCGAGAATGAAGCCTGTTGGTTACACGCTTATGTCCGCAAGAGAGTGTTACTTTTGCGTCTCTTCGGATATATATGTGGGATTTTGCGAAGTGTACTATATTGTTAATATAATATATTTGCCGAGGAGAATTTGAGGGCTAATGTCGTTATACGATTCAAGAGGCAATCCTTCCAGGTAAGGATACCTCTTCTGAAGTTCTGGAAGCAGTAGTGTTTGCGGACGAATTTGCAGGAAGGACATCGTGTACAATTCTGATAGCCCGTATCTCTTCGCGCTATGCACACCGGAGATCTGCAGGTTGACTTGTTGAGACTGCGACATTTTCTGTGTTCCGCCGGTCCACCTTATGCATAATTATCTTATCGGTCCTTGCACGCCCAAGTCATCAGCGAGGCTTTGCTCTATTAGGGTGAGCTCGGATCCATCATCAACGAACGCGTAGGTGCGTATCGTCTTTGTAAGTCCATACAGCATCACCGGAACGATTCGAAACATAATCTCCGACTGACCTTGGTGAATGTTGCAACTATGATCTGTTCTCGATTCCATATTAGTGTTGGAGTAGCTGGATGCTACCGGTAACGCAGATCTCGGAGATTCGTGTTTCTGCGTGTTTCTGCGGAGCAACGGATGGTGTAGGAATTCGCATCCGTTCGTTCCGCAGGGTTTCGACTGCTTGTATTGATCCGTTGTGCTTTCGCAGGCATTTCCGGCACAGCTTGTACTCCTTCACCGTTGCCCACTTAGATTCGTAGCTGAACTCTTCGAACCTCTTGCACTTCGTTACGGATGGACAGTTCCCCTTACATACGGGACATTGCTCTTTAATTACAACAGCGGGCTTAGCCGCCGTTTTCGTGAAGGCGCTTATCGACTCCGACTCGGAATATTTTCCGTTTTACCTCCCCGAGGTCGCTGTTCGTTGCTGTTGTTATCGATCATCACTGTGCTTGCGTCCTCTGCTGTTTTGCACAACCACGCACTAAAATCGATGAGCGTTGGGCTCGGTTTTCCACGATAGAATCTGGCCCAATCCATCTTGAGAGATGACGAAAGTCTTTCTATTAATTCGTACAGAAGCGACGAGTTATACACGAAATCACTGACCTCGCACGCCTGAATCGTAGCAACAAGATTCTCCATCATAAGCGCGAAGATTGCTACCGTTTCTAACTTTTCCATGTTCGGTGGTGGTAGCGAACGAATCTTCCGAATGATAGCTTGCACAATAGCTTCCGGTCTTCCGTACAGCATTTTTAGCGTCGACATTACTCCAATTACGTTTGATGGATGGAGTAGACGACACCTTACCGCCTCGAGGGCTTTGCCATTTAAGCACTTCCGCAGCCGCAACATGTTCTCTTCGTTCGAGAACTTACACATTTGAGTTGAGGAGTTGAACATAGAAAAGAACAGCGGCCAATCCTCCGGATTCCCACTAAATTCTGGCAGATCTTTGGAAACCGCTTGGCGTGCGGCGAGCTGACTTCCTGGTGATGACTTACAGCCATCACACTGCACCATTTGATCACTGTCACGATTACTACACAACTGACAATACGGTAATGGCTAAGTTTTTAATAGTAGAATTATCCTATTAGCGGCAGAAACCTATATTACCGTTTTAGATGAAGTATAATAGTTAGTGCACTGAGCAATTAGTTAAAAGGCTTACTAAAGCACGCAATATATTTTTTTATGTTTTTTTTAACCCTCCACTAACCCCCACACCAAAGAGCTCATATCGAGAGCCCTCTAGTAGTGGACACCTACTAACAAAAATTAACGTAACGCGGTGTATTGAACTACAACAAGAAAGACAAACAGACATCCCAATGGAACATTAGTTCCTTTGAAGGGATTCTAAACTAAGTATTTAATATTTAGTGATAACGCTTATGGCACAAAAAAAATTTAGTTAAACAAGATATAATTAGGATGTAGGAAAAAACCAGCAGGAGCCAGAAAAACCAACATATACAAAATGGTTGACACATTACATGATATATTCGTTTACATTCATTAATAGATACTGCTTCAGCTTGCTTTTCATGAGAGTATTACTAGTTATAGACTTAAGTTCGTTTGGAATCGAATTATACTTCAAAGGACCATAATTTGTGATACGCGATAAGCCTAAGTTCGTAGAAGCTCTGCTTCTCAGTATTTAATTTGCATGTCTAGTGTGAGAATAATTAACCCTAGAGGCGAAGGCAATATTACAGTGAAAATTTTGGCTATGTAGAGAGCTATGTATAAACATGATTGTTTGAGAATCACGCAGTCCCAGTAAGGGTAAAATTTTGTGATTTAAACTTGAGTAGAACAAATTTGTCGAAAATAAGTGAGGTAAGTTAAAAATTACTTTCACGCACCGGTTTTGCAATGTTTGGATTCTTTTGAGTTTTGATTTCGCCGCATGGCCCCAGACAGCAATTAAATATTGCAATATGGAATGGACGCATGCATAATAAAATTTAAGCAATGATTCACGGGGCATAAAGCTGCACACTCTTCTCATGAGACCACATAGCGACGAAACTTTGCTCGATACATGCTTAATATGTGTGTCCAAGGGTCAAGGGTCTAAGTGCAGCCCTAAATATTTAAAAGTTGTAACTTTTTCGATATTCAGATTGCCGATGCATGGATCTGGATGTTGGGAGATTTTTTTATGCGACGAGTGAAAGATCATGTATTTTGTTTTTGACAAGTTTAAAGAGAGTTCTCGCGTAACTTTTCAAAAGGACCTAAGTAACATTGAGAGACTCTCTTTGGCGGTCCTCTCTTCAGATTATTACGGCGACATGAATGCATTCCAACAAAAAACTTCCTCACGTTTAGCTAGATAATGACGCTAGCAACCGATTCATGCAAAGCTGGTGTTTTAAAGTGCATTTGCATTACCGTGGGAGGTGAAAGAGAAGAGGCACGAAGAGAATCTCTCATTGTTACTTAGGTCCTTTTGAAAAGTTACGCGAGAGTTGATTACCGTTGAAAAATTCAGAGAGTGTTGATAAATCCGATTCAATGGCATTTACAATAGGCTGAACATTACTGCGAAGATAGAACAAAGCTGTATCATCCGCAAAAAGTTTTGGTATTCCTTGAAGCTAAATTTCCATATCATTAATGAATATTAAGAATAAAAGAGGACCTATATTGCTTCCTTACGGAACTCCGATATTAATCGGGCGCAAGGTACTATGAACGCCTTGCGCAGCCTCGCTCGTTGTTGCATTCTTCCGACAGCGGTTGTTTTTGAAGAATATTTTGAATTCATTTGAGCACACTCAGCAATGACGCGTTTACCAACCGGAAGTGAAGTCTTATTCGTTAAATTGGTTACCTAGGAACATCGCGCGTAATTTCTTTCGTATATTATTGAATATCCAAAACTTAATAGCTTTTATACAGCTCCCTTATAAAGTAGCCCTTATAAAGAGTTTTTATGATCGGAGGATGCCAAAAGGTATTTCGCGCAGCCATGGTTTTTGATGTAATTGCCAAAGAAATACGTTTGTCTCATGACGGCTTTCATGCGTAGCAACAAATGTCTAAATTGTTCTAAATTGACCTGCATGGGCGCGGCCAGCTTTGCTATTGATCATCACAAAGAGAAAGTATTAGATCACCAGAAAATGCTTTATCTGAAGAAGATCAGAAGCCTGTATTGGCCTGGAGAAATCAAGTAATCATAGAATAGCGGATCTATTTTTACACAAACAGCTTATTGCAAAACTACCGGCCGAATAAATTAAAACTCCGAAATTCCAGGTTGCACCATGAGGATTTTTTTTACATTAAATTTCGTAAAGAAGAACGCCCAGTTAGCTTTGAGGTACAATGCTGGCCTAACAAGCCAGTCGCCGTATGTTCGAATCTCGGCTAAGCAGTGCTGCTATAGAGTCAATAGTATCATTACACTAGCCCCGTAATTGTCCTGTACGTTCCCCAGCGTAGGCACCCATAGCGGGCTAGAATTGAAATTTGATTCAAAATGGAACTTGAACTTTGGTTTAAAACTAATATGAAATTGAACTTATATTTGGTCCAATTGGACTTGAAATTGGATTTGAACTTGCACTTGAAATTACTTTTAGAATCAAAGCTTAAATCGTTCAGATTCAATTGAAAATTGGACTTCAAATTGAATTTCAAGTTGGAATTAAAATTAAATCGAGATTAAACTTGTAAACTGATTTAAAATTGGATATGCATTTTTACTTCACTTCGAAATCAGACTAGAGACGGTGGGGCAGGTGCCAATAGTGCTAGTTGAGTAATTAACGAGACAGACATGGAATGGTAATTGATTAGAATTTCGGCGGGTATTTCACATTTAATTAATGTCCGTTAATTAATGCTCCTATGAATGAAATAGTTCATTACCATTTGAAAACTATTGATGGTTTTACTTTTTATCTAACTTTTTATCTAGCTATAGCATAAAATCGCATTGTAATTTACATTTTGCAGGATTGTCTTGAAATGTATTTTCATGGTGAAGATATCCGAGGATGGAATTGCCCGCAATGTAAAGATAATCAAGTCGCCATTAAAAAATTAGACATTTCACGACTGCCTTCGATATTAGTCATCCACCTCAAAAGATTTTACGCTGACTCGGATGCTATATCCACTTTGTATAGGAAAAAACAAAACTATGTTAAATTTCCACTAACGGAGTTCGACATGACGGCCCATATAGCACCATCGGAGATTAGTCGAAATCGAAAGTTAAGAAATCGCCGGTACCACCTCTATGGAGTTTCAAATCATTATGGATCGATGGAAAGTGGTCATTATACGGCATTTTGTCGAAACTCAATCCATCAAAAGTAAGATAATGAGTTTTATTTAAATATGATAATAAATTATTCGCTCACTCAATTTGCAGGTGGTATAAATTCGATGATCATATGGTGTCTAGCCTGGATGTATCGGATGTCTGTTCCAGTGCCGCGTATATTCTTTTTTATTCAATGCTTCCGGAACACGTGGATGTGCAGATAAGATAGAATCATTTCATTACAAAATTATTCGTACTTGTAAGTTTCCTGGCATGATGTAAATATGATTGGTAATTTTGCTTTTTATTGTTATGTTTGGATATCTATGTCATATGTGGTTTATGGCGATTAAGCTGGAAAATTATACTCTATTTTGGTATAGAGTACTGTGATTTTAAATCAAAAAGTGCAAGAACATACCTAAATAAGAGATGTATGTGAAACAATAAAACTATATTTTCAGACGATTTATGTAAAGTAATTGTTGCAAGAACAAAAAGAACTTCTAGCCAGCTTTCAATGCAATGTTCTTTGTAATTAGATGACTAAAAGAATGTCTGCAGACCAATACGGCTTGATGCAAAAATGTTCGTCCACAATTAATTTGCTAAGCTATGTATCAATTCTTGACGATAAGATGGAAAAACGAAAACAAATCGACGCTGTGTATGTTGACTTCGCATTCTAGCGGTTGTGAAATTCAAACGAATAGGGCTTCCAGTTTTATCTCACGGGGCGCAGCCCATCAGTAAAAGTGGTGCCTGTTCTATTCCATTTCATTTCAGATTCAGTCTGATGTACCTCAAGGCGGTTTCTTAGGGCCTTTGCTATACATTTTGTTCATCAACGTATATGTCCGACACTGAAGTCTTTTATATCAATTTACCCTGATGACCTCAAATTTTACCGGGAAGTTACGACTTTGACTGCTGTTTATGTCAAACACACATCAACACGCTTGTGGAATGGTGCAGTATGAACGAGATGGAAACAAATGTCGACCAACATTTGAAAGGGGCGGATAAGCCAACTGTCAAACAGAACGAGTGAGAGTTCATTTTCCTATGCTGCTCCAGCAAAAAATAGCTCTCACTCGCTCTGTTTGACAGTTGGCTTATCCGCCCCTTTCAAATGTTAGTCGACAAATGTGGAGTAATTTTATTCACTCGGTCGCGTGCACCGATATCTTTTGACTACACAATGGCAACAACAAGGTTGAAGCACAGTGAAGGACCTAGAAATTCTCATTGATTGCTAATTAAGATTAAGATTAAGAGATAATTAATATTAATGTCACCGGATTCGAATCCGGTTATACACCCATATTCTGTATTTCGAACGAGTTGAAATATTTCGATCGACTTGGCAAATATTTCGTTCGAGTTGTTTTTTCATATAAAGATCTTTCGTTCGAACCGCTGTTTTTTCGAACGAAATGTCAGTTTCGATCGAAACATAAACTCGTTCGAAATACAGAATAGGGGTGATAATCTCAGATTATAGCTTGGTTCGACCCATGCACCTTCCAGTATTGGACAAAAGGTAGGAGTCAAAATGACTACTTGTCTGGCATAGCTACCAATACCCCCCCCCCCTTCCTTTCCGTTCTTCCCCTCCTTCACCAAAAAATTTTCATTTCTTTCCTCGACCGTCCCTTCATCAATTGTAGAACCATCGTTTCAAAAAAATATTAATATATGTGTATGACCACATTTCAAGGTCAAGACTAAAAACTTGAGATTAGTCTATAACTTATATAGTTATTCGTGATCCGTGATTTTAACCATCAACTTGAGAAGCATTGTTGGCAGACATATTAGTCTAAAAGATTTATACATGATTTTCTCTCTCTTATCTGCCTTAGGTATGCCTTTAGGTATCTGCCTATTTTCCGACAATTCTGTGGGTTATGCCCCAAAGTGAAACCAGCGCGAAACATTTTAACGAGCTCGGAAATTATAACGCTTTCCATCTTCTGTAAGAAAATGGGTAGAATGCTATCCGTATCTGATATTTCATTGGTTAAAAAGAGCTAAATGCCCATTTGATCGAATGCTCCAATCAACATGCAAGCAGAGTCGAGTCGTTTGGCAATTATGTAACGAGACTTTCTAAGACAGCGAGGCCCAATTTCATCGATTTATTCTCAACACTCTGAATTTAAATAAAAACTACAAGGTATACAGCCCTAAGGATTGTACGAATGGGTGACGTAGGACAATGTCAGATCATTAGATTAAAAACCAATGAAAACTGGTATATGTATTAGACTAATCTCAAGATTTTAGTCTTGACCTTGGAATGAGGTCATACATATATTAACCCTCTAACGGGCAACATCGTAAAAACGATGCGATCGAGCAAATGATTACTTTATCATGAAAGTACACTCAAAAGAAGCTCGAGTGTCGATTTTCATGGGAAAATATTTAACTGGAGGACCGCTAGATATGAAATAGTCCAATTTCTCTTTTTAGTTTTTCATGCCTAACGCTCTACCCAATTATTTTTTCAGTTCAAATATATCACAAAATTGAAAAAAAGCATAGAAATTACTCATAGGAAAAATTTGAGATCGAACATTCTGTTCTAGATGTCCTTTTTCTTCAAACGTAAAAAAGGGAATATTCGCACCATAATTTTTTCCCGAATTTTTCGGAATTCTTGTTTTTGAAAATTGATAACTTTTGAACGCATGGTCAGAATGTTGTGCTAGTAGCATCAACATGTCAGGAAATCTGTTCTGAACATATTTCTCATATTGTCAATTCAAGACAAATGTCGTATGCGGCTGTGGAGCTCCAAAAGCGAAGGCCGTCTACAGACGGTCTTACCCGTTAGAGGGTTAATATTTTTTTTTGAAACGATGGTTCTACAATTGATGAAGGGATGGTAGGGGAAAGAAATGGAAAATTTTTTGGTGAAGGAGGAGGGGGAAGAGCGGAAAGGAAGGGGGGGGGGTATTGGTAGCTATGCTTGACAAGTAGTCATTTTGACTCCTACCTTTTGTCCAATGCTGGTTCGACTCATGCACCTTCCAGCATTGGACAAAAGGTAGGAGTCAAAATGACTACTTGTCAAGCATAGCTACCAATACCCCCCCCCCTTCCTTTCCGCTCTTCCCCCTCCTCCTTCACCAAAAAATTTTCCATTTCTTTCCCCTACCGTCCCTTTATCAATTGTAGAACCATCGTTTCAAAAAAAAAATGGTATATGTATGTTTATAAGAATCTGTGAGTGCGATTGTTTAAGTGAATGTTTAAAAGAGAAGAGCGAAATATTCAGAATGTCCTTCTCTTTTGACATGAATGGCAACAGACACGTAAGTTAACAGTGTCGATTCACTGTCTTTTGCTTCGAGAAGGTTTTACTCAGTTTACTTTCACAGCTTACCGTTTGTTACATAGCAGAAAATATGGCACATACGCAAAAATTCCTGTTTAATTTGTATGAGAGTCCTTATCCTCCTACCACAGGGGTGAGCGGTATCAAACCATCATAAAATAAATTCCTACTCCAAAAACCCCCACGTACCATATTTGGTTCCATTTGCTTGATTAGCTCTCGAGTTATGAAGAATTTTTTTATTTCATTTGTATGGAAGCCCCTCCTTTTAGAAGGGGAAGGGATCTCAGTACACCATAGAAAAAATTCTTACCTCCAAAAACCCCACATGCCAAATTTGATTCCTTTTGCTTGATTAGTTCTCGAGTTATGAGGAAATTTGTATATTATTTGTATGGGAGCCCCCCTCCTAAAGAGGGTAGGAGTCTCAATTCACCACAGAAAATATTCTTGCCTTCTGAAACCCCCACATGCCAAATTTGGTTCCATTTACTTGATTAGTTTTCGAGTTTTGAGGAAATTTGTGCTTCCTTTGTATAGGAGCCCCCCTCTTACACCCTCCTTAAAATCGCTCTTTTGCCCCCTCCATAAAGTTGCTGGTCATTTTATCTATCCAACGATATATAAATTGTTCAGTTTCGCTCAGTAGTTTAGTAGTTATTAGCATTTGAAATCTTTCATTCAAACGTTACACTTCTATTTTCGTTTTCACAAAGTGCTACCCAGTCCCAATATAGTAAACAAAGACGTAGTCTTACGTCAAAAAGGAAAAGAAATAATGGAAATCATGCAAATATTTCCGAACAGCCAATTGGGTTCTATACAGCCAGGGATGGTCCACTACAATTTTTTACATTTTCTCCAGTCATCACCAGTCGCGAAGCCTCCCGAAGTGCGAGGCTGGTTTGAAATTTGATCTCAAATAAATACTTCCCCTGTTTTATTCAATCAAGCTCGGTTTACAGTAATAGTTCTGACCCGGTTCGCGCTGACAGTTCGGTTCACAAAAATAATCCCAGCTGGCCCCTCTCTCTCTCAGCTTATAACCAACCAACCAGGTGATGTGCAAGTTTAGCATGGTTCCTAAAATTAACAAGAAGGCAATTTTTTGATTATATCGATTTTATTCTTGATTTAGTTATGCTTTCAATGTGTATATGATCCGCAATATGTGTATCGAATACAGATTTCGTCTACAGTTTTGTATGATGTATAAATTGCATATGTTTACCATTACTGCCTTGTAGTAAGATTATCAGAATAGATTGAAGTTGATCAGGATAAATTCATGTTAATATTTAAATTTCGTACGAAAATAATTTGCTTTTATTCGATTTTATTTTATTTAATCCTTTGGTTTCTCGAGAATGGAAGTCTAATGATGTAATAAAACCAGAAGAGATTTTGAAATCAAAGAACTATTAATTGGGGTTCACACTTTCGTCTTGATGGTTCTATTGTTGTCCTTAGCTTTGTTGTATTTTTCATTTGGGCTTTCCTGTCCCTCCGTCTCCGTTATTCTAGTTTTATATCGAATTAGGGTAAGGAACCGGTTAATCGGGGTCGCTTTTCTTGATCAGTTGAAAATAAATAAGCTTAAAATACAGTATTTTGTTCATATTTCCAGTATATTTCAATAAGAACATCATCTTGAACTAAACCATAGATGTATTTCATATAAACACAGTTACAGTGTTTTCAACAAGAAATATGATGAATTAAATATTTGTTGTTAAAAAATTATATATTTTAGCTGCTGAAGAGAATTACCGTCTCGTTACTTTGAGCACGGATTACAGCATTTCTAAAACTCAAGCACCCAATTTTCTCATACCATATTGTAGTAGACATGTTAGCACTTGCGTTATTTGACGTCATGGTCGCAAGCTTATAACAGTGATAATTTGGAAGTTTGCAATACATTAGTAAAGTTTAAAATTGCTAAGGGAAGCACGTTGGTGATTAAAATGCGTTCCGGCTGATTAAAATTATTTTTACCTCAATTTTTAATGTAAAAAATCAGAAGTTTAGCTTAATGATAGTGACTTTCAGTGGTAACAACTTGAAGAACTAAAGTTAACAAAAAGATTGGTATGCTGATATTCCCACTTAGTCAAATTCATCGCTTATAAGATAAAAAAATCAGTGATCCGCAACTGCTTAAAATATGTTCTCTACTCTATATTCGTTCAAAAGTACAGCCAATTTGTATTCTTGTTTTCATTCAAAAATCAATTCGAATCTTCGAACGTCTCTTTCATTTGTTTATTCGCATACAAGAATAGTCCTTTCCGATTCATACGAAACGAACTCTCGAATAACATTTAAAAAGGGTCAATCAACCAAACATAAGCAAGCCGATTGAGAGTTATCTTTTGCTGGAGCAGCATAGGAGAACGTAGAGTGACTATATACAGAGTGGCGACAAGTCATCCCAAATGTATGCAATGCGGTTGTGGCAGCATTGTTTTTAGAGGATTTGCCTGGAATGTGTGATGACATATTATTTGGGTAGTCGCCGGAAGTCGGTTGACAGTTTTCCGTGTAAATGGGATGAACAGTCAGTTGTGGAGATAGCGAACGGTAGGAATCAGAGTAACAACTACTTGCTTCTGGCGCTAGTGGACAATTTAATGTATATTACCGCCAGAAGCAAGGTATTGTCACTGCAAAACTGGCTATCTTCAATAATTCACTGCTCAGGATTGCTAATAAATTAATCAGAAAATTTACAAATTAGACAAAAAGAACAAATCCGGCATCATGTGTCGGAAAACCGGCCTTTTTGCAGAATTGACCGGCCACCGGCTTTGCAAGTGAAAAACCGGTCGCGCCGGCCAAAAACCGGTCACTTGGCAACCCTACTGCCAAGTAATGTAATTGTAAACTTCGCTTGCTTCAAATTTCTGAAAAAATCAGTGCAAAAGGACTCAGTTGAGGGATTCAATTCATCCGGACGAAAAGAAAATAAGCGTTTAAAAACATTTCACCGGCACCAACCTGCGCAGAGATAAAGAACAGATAAATAACAATAAGCAACTTTGACAATGAAGTTCCCGATTCACAGACTTGATACAGATTGTTAGCATCATGTTTACCACAATGAGCCCTGTAGAAAAACAACGACACTGGCATTCTATATATATATTGATTCTACTGATTTTTCACGTAGTAAGGACGTGTAGATTATTTTGAGTGTATGGTCAATTGCCGCTTTTCAAATGTTATTTGAGAACTATTCGTACGAATGCTGGATACCGCCGTAAAACAAAAATAAGAGTGCTTGTATGGAAAATCATACCAGCTTGCATTTATCATACCAGTCAGCAATTGAAATTTATTCGGTCGCATTTTCACCAAAGAACAATTTATAGCAGGTAATTGAACTCTAAAGAGAAGTTGAAATAACGTGATTTGCAGGTGGATCCAGTATGTTGATCTCAATTTCGTCACACCGATGGTGTGGCTTCTATAATATTGCTGTTGCAGTTGCAAACCGTAATAGGGTAACCAACGTATTTTGGACCCCCTCAGCAGCTGTACATAATTTGGACACTTACAGTAAAATCAAATGCAAGTGTCCAAATTATGTACAGCTGCTGATAGGGTCCAAAATAGGTTGGTTACCCTAATCGAAGTACGCCATTTTATTCTTGTTCTGCGTGTCACAATTATGTCGCACGTGGTGCGCTGTGATCGCACATTGATGCGCTATACAGCGCACCACGTGCGACGTAGTTGCGACACACAGAACAAGTATAAAACCGAATGTCGCACGTCGATTATTACAGTTTTCAACTGCAACAGCAACTCGTACAATAAACAAATACCCTGAGGTAGCGAAAAGGATTCATTTTTTTAATAGTTTTAAGGAAACCTGACTATCCATCTAACATATTTTGGTTTTCAAAAACTCACCCTTTTTTCCATGTGTGGACTCATCACTGCGACCAGTATAGTTAATCTATTATGATATCGCCCGGGTGTTTGCTGTATGACCTGCACTGCATTTCTTTTTGCTATAATCGCTATTGAATGAGCGATATGGTTATTAAATTTTATGCGTGCTTGTGTGTATTGGGGTTTACCCTTCCTTCAAAGCTTGATCTACTTTACCCACTTATTTCTCGCTGCCAGTACTATCCTTCATTTACAGTACCCTTCATTTATGCATACTCTTGATAACACATAAATACTAACATCGAAAATAAGTACGCACAGTGGATAAAAATGCAACGGCTTGCCAATAATGCTGCAGTCGTCTAAATTGTTCTAGTTTAGACCCCCCGGAACTTGAGATAAGAAACGGAATTTACACTTTTTTCTAATATTCTTACTCTTTTCTTCTTTTCATCTTCGGGTTTTGCTCTTCTTTTAGAGATCCATCACAATTGGTAATAATCACTTTTTTATCGTTAAAAAGTTTAATGGTACATTATGGCTCATTTAACAAGAATTTTGCGTTATGTGTCCTCGCTTTATACGAAACCCCGAAAACGTATTTTTCCGTATTTATGGTTTATGGCTATGTCTGCTCTTGTTCATTAACGTTTGTTCACTCGTCACATATTTAATTGTATGCTTTACAATGTAATATTTTAGATGCTTGTTATATACTTAGAAGCACTCGTAAAAATAATACAATGCGTTTTCGACCATAAATTATTATAATGCTAAATTCGAATCTACTTGCTATATGTTGTGCATAAAACATAACTGATTTGTTTTAATAGAAAAGTGTGTTAAGATTTGAAACAGATTGCATATTAATGACCTTTTTTATCCAATTATAAACTGATTTATTTAATTGCGTAATATTATGTCATGTGATCACATTTTTTAGCTATTTATACTATGAATTCCGTCTATAGATATATATCGATTCAAACGAATTTAATTGTGAAGTTAAACATAATGAGACTATTACAATTCGTTTTCGGAATTTTATGTTCTTTTATTCGATAGACTTTGCAGTCTCCTTGTTGTAATGCAATTGTAGGGATAGTGCTACACGATCCTGCTAAATCTAACAGTTTTAACCCTCTCGAATATGCGACGAGTGATTGATTGTATAATGTGCTGTGAACCTTCAATCTTGAGGAGAAGGGTGTCAAAGGAAGTGTATAATAATGGTTAAATCATAGTGAACAATACAATAAAATTATACATATGTATATTTTCAGTAGCTGAAATATGGCATCAGTTCTTTATAAAGACAGTTCCTCGGTGGAAGAATTTATTTGTGTGGATTCATTTTGTAATGGTATACCGACACCGATTCCAGGTCCAGACGAAGGGCAAATATCAGTCAGAATAACTACTTCGTAAGGACTGCAGTCGGATAAATGCAAAAAAGAACATAGCCATCCGTAGAATCCTTTTTCTATATCGCAAATTTCGTTCACCCAAGTTGTAAAATGAAGACTAATTTGTTTGATACCGGCATAGAATCCTAATCCCATTGTGCAAACAACAATCGCCAAAGGATATGCCAATATTAGTAACGGTGTCATCAGTAGTTTGTGAAGGTATGTTTTTTCCTCATTGAAGTAGATGAACATGTTGTACCAAGTAATAGTCCCGATGTAGAAGGAATATATACTTGTGGCCAATGTGACCAGCGGGAAACTAATAACTGAAAGCAACAAAATGTGGATTCCAACACGAATGGTACATTGACAGCAATTTCTTTTTGTACGGTAAGCTTCTTCATGGGCAGCTAGTGCCTGCTTATTTATCTGTTCTAATTCGTCCCGGGAAATGTTCAACTGGACGTCCATCGATTGGCCTTTTTTACGACCACGTTTTATCGTACCTAAAAGATTGAATAGGAATTATTATACCCAGTTGATACAATTTGAATATTTGTTTATTTATTAAGAATAATTCACCTGACCTTAAAATTGTCTACATGAATAAAATCTTATCCTAAATTAAATCTACGCAATCTCTGCGCGAACAAGTGTGACGGTTCATCGAAGTCAAGTAATTCCTACACATACACATTTGAAAAGGTATGATACATTCAATTACAGGTTCGCTATATTCAAATGTAGCCCGATGAAACTGCGTTTGCACTAGTCCCGTTGATCGTAATGATCGTTGTGTTGCGCGAAAATTAGTCATGGAAAGCAAGTTTGAGGAGCCAATTTTGCCATTGATAGTTTTAGTAATATTACATGAATATGTTTTGAATCATTTGTTAATTATACACCACAACATATACCACAGAGAGCATTATAAGGAATTGAATAGAACCAGGTAAGATATTTCATTCAACCCAAATAGATGGGAATAAAGAAAGCTTGGACCTTCCGTACTAAATGCTATTAATATGCGGTCGTTGGTAGTTTCTTTGCTTATAAAGCTAAAGCGATACTCTGGTCCCTCGGGATGAACTTATTACAGTTTTACCAGTTATAGGCCAAGGTTACAGTGTCTTTCCTAGATCTCTTAGAATATTGGTATCAATTATCAGCTTTTGAATCATGAACACATAATATTAAATTGAAATATATTTGTTACCTGTTAGCGTAAGATAGTTGTCGGGAGAATGCGAGTTCCTCGCATTGTATCGATCCATACTACATTGATCGATTTCTGCATTTAGGACGCTCGTTTCGCCAGATTCTAAGTCTTCGTAGTTGCAAATAGCAGATGTCGATTGGTGATTACTAATTTCATCAATGTCGGTTCTTATATTTACTCGTTTTTTCGATCTCTTAGTGCTGCTCGTAAGTAATTCATGAGATTTACTAGATTTTCTATCTAGACTACTCTCCGAAATACTACTTGGTGTAACGGTTGAACTTTCTTTTAATGGATGAAACTGTTGCAATTCATTCAGGTCATCGTGCTCATCTATACCTTCTATCTGTCCGCCTAATTTACAATTAATTTCGATTATTTCTTCACTATTCCATCGTTTATTTTTTTGTATATTATCATTTTCCGAAGATAAATCCCAGTCTTTTCTATTTCCCTACAAAAGCAGATTACATGATTAGCCCTGTCTGATACTGTACTTCTACCGCCCGAAAAAATGTGGCAGGTTTGAAAAGGGTGCAATACCTCTTGGGTTTGAGCGATGCAAGATTGGGGTGCAACAGTAAACATAAACAAAACGATAAAAAAAGCTTTCGTATTCATGCGCACAAAACGGAAAATATCCCAACACAGTAGAAGCATAAAGCGAAATCATAAGCGGGATACACCCAAATTTGTTTTATTGAATTTAGAAATAGGTGTCTTACCTGTAAATTCACAATATGATCTACGTGGTTGTTGAGTGCCATTTTCTTTCCAGCTTGTCGTTTTCTGGGCGGAATAAAAGCTGGAAAATCTTGCTGTATTGATTGAGAATGGTGAGGTGATAACGGTGGCCTCATCAGCATTTCTCCACTGTGCCCTACCATTTCTAGTGAATGAATTCTTTTCTGGTTTCTGATATCCTTAAGATATAACCATGTTCCTAAAAGTATGCATATTATAATAATTCACCAATAGCCATTCCCGAATAACAAGGTTCAATAGTAAAACAGTAGAACAAAATAATTGTTGCCGAATCCTAAGGCGACCTGTACCACTATAGCCTGCTTGGCATATGATGCACTTTTAACCCTCTCTGCCCCATGGTAGCACAGGTGATCCACAATTTTACGATCTGGTGAGGTATCTGTTAGTTTTTGTTTGCTTGTGAACATTTGGGCCAAAGAGCTGTTCAATTTGTTGTACTTATAATAGTTTTATAACCGTGCAATTTAATGATGTAAAATATCGCTTAAAGGAGAATTGCCGTCAAAAATTTATGCAAAATTCGTATTTTCGCCTTTCGACTGATACACAAATGTATAGTACTAACTACATACATATTTTCGCCTTATACATAAATATATAGTACCAGCTGATCCGACAAACTTCGTATTGCCATAAATTTAACTGTGCTGTCACAATTTCGAGTTTTGCAAGTTTCTGAGGAGCTCAACTATAGATGATTCATTTTGGCAGTATTTTATTTGTATGAGAGGAGGGGTCATAATTCGCCTTAGAAAAAATTCCTTCCTCATAAAGCCTTCACATGCCAAATTTGGTTCCATTTGCTTGATTAGTTTTCGAGTTATGCAATAATGTGTATTTCATTTGTACAGGAGCCCTCTCCTAAATAGGAGAAGGGTCCTAATTTACCATAGAAAAGAATCCTGCCTCCAAAAACCCCCACATACCAAGTTTGGTTCCATTTGCTTGATTAGTTCTTGAGATATGAGGAAATTTGTATTTCATTTATAAAGAAACCTCCTCTCTTAAAGGGGGGGGTCATAATTCGCCATAGAAAAAATTCCTGCCTCCAAAAAACCCCACATACCAAATTTGGTTCCATTTGCTTGATTAGTTCTCGAGTTATGAGGTGAGAGGGATTCTAAAATTCACCATAGAAAAAATTCTTGCATCCAAAATTCCCCTCATGCCAAATTTGGTTCCAGTTGATTGATTACTTCTCAAGTTATGCAGAAATTTGTGTTTCATTTGTATGGGAGCCCCTTCTCATAGTGGGGGAGGGGTCTCTAACCATCATAAAGCGGGGTACGCTGCTGAAAAGAAAACAGCTCAAGAAAAAATTTTGCTATTTACCGAAGGAATTTTGATAACTCCAATACAAGCAACCACCTGTCATATTTTCTTGTGGTAATAATTGTGCCGGATACCTTCCCCGACCCCAAAAACCCCTGTATGCAAATTTTCATGCCGACCGGTTCAGTAGTTTTCGATTGTATAAGGAACATACAGACAGACAGGCCCCCCCGGCCGAAATATTTTGGCTTACATTAAAAAAAATTCAATGCAGAATAACAGTACAACAAGCTAAAACTGTGGCATAAGTATATTTTTGATGAGTGCGCATTTGAATAACAATATAACCGACATCGTTTTGTATCTCTCATAGTCTGTGAAAATTCTCAACTATGCAGCTCTCCGGTACTCGGAACATTCGGCATGGACAAAGGCGACGAAATAAGGACATGGAATGGAGACTTGGTACCTGGAACTGCAGATCGTTAAATTTCGTTGGTGGCGATAGGGTGCTGCTCCATTAGTTAGAACCCTGAAAGTTTGGCATCAGGTACTGCATGAGATATGTCGCAAAGGCGAGAAAGTGTGGAGGACCCGTGGTAGTAAAGCCCAATTTTTCCAGAGCGGTGCAGCGACCAACGCGCTGGGAACGAGCTTCGTAGTGTTGGGCAAAATGCAGGATCGCATAATGGACTGGAAAACGATCAACGAGAGGATGCGCGTGTTGCGGATAAAAGGCCGTTTCTTCATTAACGTACATTGTCCACACGAAGGTATACCCGACGACGAGAAGGAAGCGTTCTATGCGCAGCTGAAGGCAACGCACGACAGCTGCTCACGATAGGACATCAAGATCGTCATCGGGGCTATGAACGGCTAGGTCGGCAGGAAAGCAATGTATAGACCTTTGATCGGGTCCCATAGCCTGCACACCGACGCAAACGATAACAGCCAGCGATGCATCAACTTTGCAGCTTCCCGAGACATGGTGATCAGTAGCACTTTCTTTTCTCACAAAGTTATCCACAAAGCCACCTGGAGATCACCTGACCAACGAACTTCGAACCAAATTTGCGGGTCCGGCTTTGGTTTCAACACCACAACTCTAAGCAATAGTGCTTTTTTTTACAAGCCAATTGAGAAGTGTCCTGCACCGAAAATATCCTGCACGTGCGCCATTACAAAGATCGAAGAAGGCAGCTGGGGTTCACGTTGTTTCTTGGAAGGAAAATCATCTGGATTTCTTGTTTAGAGGTATTTTCTGTATCGTTTGCAATTCCATTATTTCTGCTCATGTTTAAACTCCGACATATGTCGCATGCAAACAGCAAAGCGACTCCGACAGATATATACGGGTAAACGCAACACAAGGTACTCTTCATTTCCATTATCGTTGCCACTCTGTCAGTTTTTATATCTGTTGTTTTGGTCTAGTCAAGCACAATAGTAGTATCACAAACTATAGTTTGTGGTAGTATGCCTAACAATGGTAAGGGCGATTATTGCTACATTTATGAAAAATCTGAGTCAGTCTCCACACTGTTGATCGAATGTATTCAGTGTGGAAAAAAGGCCCATTTTAAGTGTAAAAAGTTTTCCGGGAACGTGATCGCCAAAGTCAAAAGTAAACCGTATTTCTGTTCTGTCGATTGTAGTGAAATGGCCGTCAAAGGCAATAAACAGGCGACTAATGACGATATCATTCGTGAACTCCGATCACTTGGATCATCTGTGAAAGAAGTGCAACAAGAGTCAGCGAAGTTTCGTGAAATGTTTGAACAAACTCAGGCGCTGAAGCGGCACGATGGAGGCAAAATTTTGCTGAAGCGGCACGATGGAGGCAAAATTGAGCAAATAGGCAGCAAGCAGCAGTTGTACCAATAGGCCCCCACTAGGAATAAGCGATCTCTTCAATCTCCAGGATTTCCAGCTGGGCCGTTACCTAAGCACTAGTATCTATACCTGAAACTGATTGTGAATTTTTTTTTCATATATTCGTGAATTTTTACTATGATTCAATAGATCTGCTAAATAAACATATTTGTAAGTACGGAGCTTCTTTTCAATTTAAAGTAATGCAACTCAACATACGAGGTATGAACAATATGGATAAATTCGACTCAGACCATTACCTAGTAGCAGTACATGTGCGCTTAAAACTATCGACGGTTTATACCTCGCGACAAACCGCTCTTCTCGGTTAAACATTCGGCAGTTAAACAATCCGCTAGTTGCCGAAAACTGTGTGCGCGTACTGGATGAAGCTCTACCTTCTTCTGTGGAGCTAGATGCTTCGACCCTTGAAAACGAATGGAGTATGATACGCTCGGCCGTCAACTTGGCCGTAACCACGGAGCTAGGAGTGAAAACATCGAGTGCACGAAATGGTCGGTTTGACGGGGAATGCCAACAAGGGATAGAACTGTAGAAAAAAAAACTTGTGAAAACTATCTAATCATATCCACGAGAGAGAATTTGGCCAAGAATCGACGAGCGCGGAATGATATATATCAATTTTGATCAAAATTGATATATAAAATTCACGGTGACGAACTCCAACAATAGAGCGCGGAATGAGTTGACCATGATCCTGAAGAAGGAGGGCAGAGATCGTGCTGGAACAACTATTCTGGGCTAATGACGCGCGCATGTTTTACGAAAAGATGAACCAAACTCGTAAGGGCTACACACCTAAACCTGACATGTGTATGGACGAGGGAAGGAATCTAATCACAAACGAGCACGAGTTGGTCGATAGGTGGAAGTAGTATTTCGACGAGCACCTTAACGACGATATAGTAATAGGAGACGCAACGGAAGTTAACCTAGGAGTGCCTACAAACGACAACAGCATGCCGGCTCTCGATCTCGAAGAGATCCGACGAGAAATTCGTCAGCTGAAGAACAGGATTATCGGTCTGATTAGCACTTTGTACATCGTCAGCTTTGTGCGGCGTATGCTCCTTGATCGAAGCGTCTTGCGGAGGGAAAAGTAGGCTCGATGCGAGAGTGACAGAAGCTGTGCAGTCTTTAAAAACCCTGTAAAACCTTTTTCTCAACAACTAATTAGCAGAAATCATATTGTGCACATTGTATTGTAACTTATGAAAACCATTAGAAAGTTACTTGTGTTACATGAACCTACTTAGTTAAATAAAATAATTAATTAATTCGAAAGAACATTCTGTAACATAAGCATTAAATATATTTCTTAAACAAATGGTTTTCTGCATAATAACTTGGCCTCCCTCCAGAGGCGAGCGAACCTCTTAAGTTTAAAACTTCTCTAATAAAATAATGGCTTGTATATGTATACCTTTATAGGGCTTTAGGTTATATTTATGGGTGGGAATGGTAAATATATTAAGGGAAAAGTAATATATTTTCGACAGTGTCTTGCCCCTCGCTCCAAACGCTCGTTTGCAGAAATACTCAAGAGAGTCGAGCCACTGACCAACAAAAATATCTATAGAGTAGGGTGGGGCATAAGTGCGATGTTTGAAGTTGTCGTCAATTTTCGCGAGATATAAAGAAGGACAACAACAAAATATATTTTATTGTGATGCAGCTATTCAATATCTTTGCATTCAACTATAAATCATCTGGAACAATAGTGTTATTGAACATAAATTCTTCATTCTTCTGATCAAGTGCCGATTCGCACTTTTACCCCACTAGTGGGGCAAAAGTGCGAATAATGCGGGGCAAAAGTTCGAAGCTCGAATCCATTAAATTAGCACAGCAGTAGCTAACAAAACCATATTATCTTCAATCTGCGATATATTTCGGTACACACTTAGTTTTTATTCAGATCTTCGGTAATTTATTTTGCGGATTATATCAGCACATTTGGAAAAATGCTGAGCAATTCGGTAATTTTTCAAGGAATGCTGAGTATCGCCAATACTTGACATTTCTTAATACAGATCTTCATTAACCGGTGGCGAGTTCGTTAATATTTTTCGCTGTATTTTTTCGCAAAGCGATTCCATTTCGTAACTGTCAATAATTTAGCAATTGTTTAACGAACTATCAGTATTTATTACAGGATAGCCCGCAAAAGCTATGCTGAGATCAGAAAAAAATGCGGAAGTTGTCATCAAGCATTTATTAGCTGTCAAAATGAAGCGCAATCAAGAAAATACTTTATTGCGTGTTTTAAGTGTGTGGAAATTGTTCAAAATATGAACAATTACAGTTCTTCTTAAGATATGAGTGGCGCATAGCAGAGCTTCGCTACGTTATTTAACCTTCTTTATATAAGGTATGCCAATTTATTATGTAATTTGTGTTTTAAATATATATCCCTCCATCTCTCATTCAGTTAATATTGATTTAAATTGTAAATCTTCATTTTCCTTCTCATTCAAAATTTTGTCATCATAAAACAAAGCAGCAAATGCTACTTAGTGCTTCGGTGCAGACTTCGCAGGTAGCTGCAGAACTAGATGACGATTGCGGGGCTGGTGCTACAAATAGGTTAACTCGGAACAACCTCTTTTAGTCCAGATTCGAACATGCGGCGGCTGGCAGAGCCATACCTCGAGACCAAGTTAGAACCATATCTGTGCATCATAGATCCTATATAATTAATTGTATTTATTTTTAAGACATGATTTCAATAAAAATATTTTTTTAATTGATGACGACAATTCAGTACACATTACCTAAGTATCAGCACTATAATTACGGCTTTCAGCAATGATTTTTGCTGAGAGATTTGTTAATTTATACTGAACAGTCCGCAATTTTTGACATTTCATAAAAATATTTTCATTGCCGAGTGTTCGTCAAGCAAATTAATTACCGAACTGACCACCGAACGTTCAGCAGTTCTAATTTCGTCAAAAAATTACGGTGTTCGGTAAAAATTTTTAAGTGTGTAAGGAATATTCTCAATTTACACCTTATTCCTATTTTGCGCTGGTGTATTGCAGCCTCAGATCGAAACTTTCCCAAACGTTTGTTTTTTGTTTCATCAGCGAAAAACATTGTTTTCCTTCGACCAACATCTGTCGAGCACACAGTTTTCTGCAGATCTTCCATTTCTAGTATCTGTAATATAGTGCCAAAAGCTGTATATAATTAGCTATACATTTTTGCCTAGTCCATGAATCGAAATTTTGCCCCGTCCGTGAATCGTACTTTTACCCCGCTAGGCGCTTGACGGGCTTTGATTAAATTATGGAAAAGCGAAATATATTTTGTAAACGCTTTTCACCGTATTTTCAAAACAGATATGCGAGTGATTTTATAAATTTTCAACAAGTAATATCCTCCTGTTGATATCGTTTTACCCGTATAACAAAAAATTACATCAAAACCGCCCTAAAATAATATTTGCACATAACTCAGCAACTATGCTTCGTAAGCAACCAAAGTTTACGTTAGATTCAAGCTGTCAAAATAGTCACCCAATAATACCAATGTAGTCAATTTACTCTGCTATGAAAATATTTATTGTTATATCGAAAATTCAATTTGACAATACTTTAGTTTTCATTCTAAAACTGTTATTTTCTTGATTCAAATAGAATTTCGTTTTGAAACAAAAATATTTTTAGATTGTTATAAAAATTTCGTTTGAAACAAATCGGAATTTTTTCGCTCCGTGATAGAAACGAAACCTTTCCCCGAACAACCCCGTTGAGAATCACGGCTATAACGCTTACAAACGAACAGCTTCGCGCGCAGTGCCTTTACAAGTCGCAAGGACTTGCATAGTGTCGTCGTCCCGTCAGTAAAATGAGTTAGATTCTCGATCCAAGAATCGAACTTTTACCCCGTCAGTAAATCGAACTTTTGCCCCGCTAGTCGCGTGACGGGGTTTGATTAAATTATGGAAAAGCGAAATATATTTTGTAAATTCTTCTCACCGCAATTTCAAGAGAGATATCTGAGTGATGTAAACCGCTGCTACAATTTGTCAACAAATAATATCCTCTTGTTGATATCGTATTTGCCGTACAACGGAATATTACATCAAAACTGTTCTAAAGTAACATTTACCCATAACTCGGCAACTATGCTTCGTAAACAACAAATGTTTATGATAGATTTAAGCTGTCAAAGTACTCACCCATCCATGCCAATGAAGACAATTTACTCGAAATCCGCACTGATAAATCATTGAATCGCACTTTTACCCTCATCGAACTTTTACCCCTCCTTACCCAAGCTATCGTATCCTTCGATGATTAATACGTCGAACAATGCTGAGAACTCTATCGCTATTTTACAGTGAAACTGCAGAAGCAGAAGTATCATCCCCAAATTCGACCTTTTCAAACAGTTATTAAATATTTCCAACTGTGACGTATTCGCGCTCTGTGAAACTTTTCTGAATTCAAGTAATGATCTCAACTTCCACGATTTTAACGTCATCCGATGAGATCGAGGATCACATGGTGGAGGAGTACTACTAGGGATCAAGAAATGCTATTCGTTCTTCCGAATAGACCCCCCCTCATTCTTGAATATTGAAGTCGTCGCCATTTATGCTAGAATAAAAGAAAAAGACTTTTGTATCGCTTCGATATATATCCCTCCATCGGTACGGATTGAGCAGAAGCCACTTTCTGATATTGCAGAATTGCTTCCCGCACCTTTGCTAGTTTTGGGAGATTTGAATTCCCATTGCACTCAATGGGGGTCGCTATACGACGACAATCGATCCTTCCCGGGTAATGACCTGATTGACGACTTCGACATGGCACTTCTAAACACCGGGGAAGCGGCACGTATACCTAATCCTCCAGCCCGCCCAAGAGTACTGTATCTATCTCTTTGTTCGACATCACTACTTAGCGTTAGATTGCAAATGGAAGGTAATCAATGATCCCCACGGTAGTGATCATCTGCCAATCCTTATATCAATTAGTAATGGTTACTCGCCCGTGAATTCAATCAATGTTACATGTGAACTCACACGCAATATTGATTGGAAACCCTACGCGACCATAATCTCGGAAAACATCAAAACGCGCGAAGAACTTTCTTCCGGAGAAAGAATACCTTTTTCACCTTTTCACTGGAATTATCCTCGACACCGCGACTCAAGCTCAAACGAAACCGATACCCGGGAAAACGATCAATCGGCGATCTTCCACCATTTGGTGGGACAAAGAGTGCTCGGAACTGTACGCGAAAAAGTCCCTGGCGTATAAAGACTTTCGAAAACACGGCTCGATAGATCTGCTCAGGAAGTACGAGGTACTGGAGAGACAGATGAAGAGCTTAATGAAAGCGAAAAAACGCGGATATTGGTGCCGGTTCGTGAACTGTTTGTCGGGAGAAACAGCGATGAGCACTCTTTGTAGTACCGCTAGACGCATGCGGAACCGTAACGTTACGAATGAAAGTGCGGAGTACTCCAACCGATGGATTCTCGACTTTGACAAGAAGGTCTGTCCGGACTCTGTCCCGGCTCAGAGATCTTTTTGCGACGCGTCCCCTTCGACTGCGAATGAACCTTCGTTTACAATGGTAGAATTTTCAATAGCTCTCCTCTCTTGCAACAATACTGCTCTAGGGTTAGACAGAATCAAATTCAACTTCAACTGACCCTGCCAAAAGACGCTTGTTGAACCTGTTCAATAAGTTTCTCGAGTTGAATATTGTTCCGCAGGACTGGAGGCAGGTGAAAGTCATCGCCATTCAGAAACCCGGGAAACCAGCCTTCGATCATAATTCTTACAGGCCGATCGCGATGCTTTCCTGCATCCGAAAATTTATGGAGAAAATGACCATTCTTCGCTTAGATAAATGAGTCGCAGAGAATGGCTTACTTTCAGATACCCAATTCGGCTTCCGCACGGGTAAAGGAACAAACGATACCTTAGCGTTGCTGTCTACTGAGATTCGACTCGCCTACGCTCAGAACGAGCAAATGGCATCTGTATTTTTGGACATCATGGGGGCCTTTGATTGTGGCTCTGTAGAAGTTTTAACCGAGAAACTTCACGTGCAGAGACTTTCACCAATCTTGAACAAATTTTTGCTCAATTTGTTGTCGGAAAAACACATGATCTTTACATATGATGATTTGACAACTTTTCGAATTAGCTACATGGGTCTTCCCCAGGGCTCATGTTTAAGTCCTCTTTTGTATAACTTTTATGTTAAGGATATTGATGGTTGTCTCGAAGAGTCATGCACGTTAAAGCAACTTGCAGATGATAGCATTGTTTCCATTACAGGATCCACGGCTAACGCTTTGCAAGGTATTTTGGACAATTTGTCCAATTGGGCGTTAAAGCTGGCTATCCAATTTTTTCCGAAAAAATCAGAGTTGGCCGTCTTTTCTAGGAAGCATGATCCAGCACTGCTTCAGCTCCTACTTATGGGTAAAACGATCGCTCAGGTAGGTACTGGTTTCCAAATATCTTGGGCACGGGCATGCCACTTTAGGTATCTGATTCAAAAATGCCAACAGAGGATAAAGGACTTTCTCCTACAATTACCGGAACTTGGTGGGGAGCTCACCCAGGAGACCTTACAAGGCTATACCAAACAACGATATTGTCTGTTCTTGAATATGGATGCTTTTGCTTCCGGTCCGCCGCAAACACGCATATTATCAAACTAAAAAGAATACAGTACTGCTGTTTGCGTATAGCCTTGGGCTGCATCCAATCGACTCATACGATGAGTCTCGAAGTACTGGTGGGAGTTCTACCGTTGAAGAATCGCTTTTGGGAGTTGTCATATCGTTTACTCATTCGATGTGAGATTATGAACCCATTAGTATTAATTGGTAATTTGAAAACTGGTCGAACTTCAATTTCAGTCTAGATTTATGATTTTGACTACATGACTCAAGATATCAACCCTTCCCAGTATGCTCCCATAAGTGTCGCATCACTAGATACATCTAAGTCTGCTATATTCTTTGACACCACCATGAAAGAAGAAACTTCCGGTATCCCGGATCAACTGCGATCGCAAGAGATCCCCAAAAATTTTTTCAATAAATTCAAAAGTGTTAGTTGCGATAAGAGATTTTACACTGACGGATCCCACCTCGACGAGTCCACTGGCTTCGGTGTCTTCAACGAAAATTTTACTGCTTCTTACAAACTCGATGCTCCTGCTTCCGTTTATGTCGCAGAACTTGCTGCAAATTCAATACTCCCTTGGGGTCATCAAAACTATGCCCACAGACTTCATCTTCACGTATATCCTCAGTGCCCTTGATGCTCTGCGATCGATGAAAATGGCAAAGCACTCCCAGTATTTCTTGGGGAAAATTTGCCTGATAAAAAATTTAAGATTACCTTAGCCTGGGTCCCTTCTTATTGCTCCATACCGGGTAATGAGAAGGCTGATTCTTTAGCTAAGGTGGGTGCGATTGATGGCGTTATTTATGATAGACCATTTGCTTATAATGAATTTTATAGTACCTTGTGCAAGAGGTCGCTCATTAGTTGGCAAACATCATGGAATATAGACGAGTTGGGACGATGGCTACATTCCATGATTCCTAAGGTATCGACGAAAGCATGGTTCAAGGGATTTAATGTGTGTAGAGCAGAGCTTAAAATTATCAGTTGATACTCATACAATTGAATATCAACTCGCTCCCTATGTAGCTGATATTTATCAGCAAGAAAATCAATTTCAATATCCAGTCACGATATTATTGGAACAGATAATCATTATTCCATCTCTAAAACTGAATATCAAATACCAGAATAAACGAATTCGAAAAGAAAAATGATACTCAGTATCAGAAATGTCAGTTACATCTCGAGGTGTTGATATTTTCACTGAGCGTTGTTTTCACCATAAACGTTTAATCACAGAGAACAGACTACCAGGTAATTAACAAAAAGTGTGTAAAAGGTTTTTATGAAATCAATAATCCTTCAATAGAGCACCCCTCGAGCAGTAAGTGGCAAACTAAATCTTGATGTCGCTGTGATCGCTGCTATGTAACTCCAGCACAAAGAAATATTGATAAAGGTACATGCATATTTTTTGATGCGTTTGGCAAACTATTTCTGGAGGGCGCTACAGTATAATCAATATACACGCTTAAAAAATTTGACCCACTTTCACGAAAAGTGGAACAGCTCAAAACATGCGTATATTTTACACACTATTTTGAGTAACTCTTACTCCTTTTATGAGTTCCACCGTAGAAGCTCATTAATGAGCAATATTTACTCAAAAATGAGTGCCATTTCACCCAAAACTGAATAGTACTTACACAAATTACGAGTAAATTTAACTCAGTTATGAGGTCGACCTAAACTACTCAGAATTTAGAAATTGCCATTACTCAAATTTTTGGGCTGTTCCACTTTTTGTCATAGTGAGTCGGTTTTTACTCATTTTTGAATTGAAAGTCACTCATTTCTGAGTTAATCTTATTCATTCGCGGGTTAAATTTTTTAAGCGTGTATATAGAATGCCAGTGTCGCTGGTGTGTCATGGATATTTTGGTGGCAAACATGTTGCTGGTTCGTGTCTTGGATACGGGAACTACATTGTCAAATTGCCCAATAGAAAATTTTCCTGCCGACGAAATACCCCAAAACGACCAAATCGGGTGATTTATCCTACGTGATTTACGGAAAAGCAGAAGGATTTTTTATTGGGTTGCCTTTTTCAGGGTGTCGACTCAAATCCAAAAATAAAATTCCCTGACTTTCCCTGATTTTCCCTGATGCTTCAAATATTTTTTCCTGACCCTCAAAACTCGAATATCAAGCTTATTTGGGTGATTTCTGGCTTAAGTTTTTAACCCTTTAGCATGGCTTATGCGAGCTGCTGAAAACTAAAGCTAGATTTCTTCATGTTTTACGAACACATATCAAAGATTCTTAACCTATTTCTTACCAACGTTTCGAAAACGCCCTCTTCTATCGAGTCTAGGGACAGTTATGTTTGAGGTATCAACTTGAATCCAAAGAAACAAAGATTGAGAAATAATCTAATCGACCTGTTTTTGCACAAAGCTTAGATGTTACATACAACAAAATTGCAGCCGTGTAAACATAACAAATCTTGCTAATTTTCAGTCAGCTCAAACTAGTAACTTTACCGCTGGAAGGTGGACACATGTCTACGAGTTTTCAGTTAAACTAAAACAAAACTTTCCTGGAAGTTCCAGCTTGTTATCTTTGCTGCAAAAAGCATGGGGTTAAGGAGATAATTCCCCAAAGATTTTTGGTACAAAAATGTGCGTTTTGCTGGCTTCGAGGTACGGCAAAACTTTAGCTAGATATATTATTGGAAAATGTCCAAATGGCAAATATTTTAACTCTCAATGGTGGACAGTTAAGACTAAAGCTGTGTGTCATGATTTTGGATTGCAACTATCGAGGCTTGAAAGCAACATTGACTCGAAAGTAGTTCGGTGGCCGGCCGTTCGGTCCGATGACCGTATATGGGTGTTGAGAATTAAGGCAAATTCTTCAACTACAGCTTAATCAACGTATAGTCACCAACAAATCATAAATTCGATGGTACTAGGGACGAATTGAGCCGCCCAGTTAGCTTCGAGGTACAGTTGTGTTCGAATCTCGGCTAGCTGGTTTTTGTTAGACGGAATCAGTAGGATCGTTGCACTGACCCCGTAATTTTCCTGTACTCTAACAGTAGGCTGCGAAGTCTGTCGATAAAGAAGGATAATATCTAGTGACGGTTAATGCTCAAGATTTTGCTTTGCTTTGCTAGGGACGAATTCTATGACAGGTTCGAAAGGATTTATGCGGTGCGCACGACTTGAAAATTCAAGACTCTAGCTCCCAGATCGATCGTGTTTAACGGTCAAAACTTTTTGGAAGTCACAATATACAGTCTTTTCTTAGCGACTTTGACCACTATCTCGACGTAAGATCCACGCAAGGTTATCGAAATCGGCGAAGGCTCGCACTGAGAGGATGTTGCATTTCAACATCTAGCGGCTTACGGCATATGACGTTGCAGTGGAGTACACCAGAAAGCTTGATCAACGAATCGCAGAACAGCAGGACGAAAGGGAATAAGACGTAAGTAGGCTGTGGAGGATCCGCCATGGCACCAACAACTACGAGGGAAGTGATAGGCACGACGTGGGGAAGACAATCACCCTTATTCCGCGAGTCACGTGACTCAATACGACAATTGTCACTCGCCGTGACTCGCCACGGCGAGTCGAGAGTGCTGTCACCTAGGTAACAACCCCGTGTCACCTAAGTGACAAACCGTGTCACCTAGGCGACAATTGTCACCTCATTCGCGATGACTTCAAATTAGTTACGTCACTCGCCTCGCAGAATAAGGGTGAGTGTAACAGCTTGTTTGATGTCGAATGCCAGAAAATGACAAATGAGAAGAACCAGGCCAAGAGTCGCATGCTCACTGCGGATCACGTCAGAACAGAGAAACATGTAAGCTTTCTGCGTATTACGTAAGCAGCTGAACCAGTCCCGAAGGTTGCCAACTCGCATAAACGCAAATTCTACAGAACGTTAATGCTCCCGGTAACCCTTAACGGACATGAATCATGGACACTGAAGGAAGATGATCAATGCTTGGGACTTCTGAGTGTAAAATTCTGCAATTGGTGAAAACGCTGTAGATCGCGTGTAAATAACAGTATGTATCCCGCTATGTGCTCTTGATGTCTGCACCGTGAAGTGCGTGAGGCCTGCCATTGCCGATTTCGAGCACTACAGCGAGTGAAGTCTGACAATTGTACGGCGCAAAACAAATAAAAAATTTACGGCAAACTGAAAGATAATCGAATCGCCACTAGATATGTAACAAGTTTTAATTCAACCGATCAATCTGCGTATATTTTACACGAAAATTGATTTGATTCGAAAGTTGATCAACAATATTGCCAGGTAAACAAAATTTCCCTGATTGAATTTCGAAATTCCCTGATATTCCCTGATTTCCCTGATCCAAAAACGAATTCCCTGATATTCCCTGATTTTCCAGGCTTTTCCAGGAAATCGACACCCTGTTTTTAGTTTGACAATCAGATTCCCGTTTTGAATCGATCACTCACACATATGCGCATACAGTGTAAATACGTAATTTTCAAATATGTGATGTTTACCACGAGCTCTGCAGCGACAATGGCATTCTATATATATTGATTCTACTGGCGCTACCAACAGATTTTACACACAAAAAATCGATTACTTCCTTCGAGCCTGTTAATCTGTTCTCTGTGGTTTAATCACAGAGAACAGATTAACAGGCTCGAAGGAAGTAATCGATTTTTTTGTGTGTAAAATCTGTCGGTAACGCCCTCCAGAAATAGTTTGCCAAACGCATCAAAAAACATCCATGTACCTTTATCAATATTTCTTTGTGCTGGAGTTACATAGCAGCGATAGCAGCGACATCAAGATTTAGTTTGCCACTTACTGCTCGAGGGGTGCTCTATTGAAGGATTACTCGTAGATTACATTAAAACCTTTTACACACTTTTTGTCAATTACCTGGTAGTCTGTTCTCTGTGGTTTAATTTCAACGCGAACCGTACAAACAGTTATCTCAACTTTAAAGTAAATTGTTATCACAAAGCCTTCTGCAATCTGTTGCGTCCCAAACCACTAGAATATAAATATTTAGTGCAAGGCGCTGAAACTGATATTCATATTCACTGCCATGGAACTGAAAATGATATTCAGCTCTGACTTTTTTGTAACGCATTATGAATTTTTCGAAACGAATATACAGTAAAATCGAAACTCAGTGACTTGGTTTATCAATGAATTTTTATTCCAATGATATTCATATTCCTTCTGGAAAAAAGACTTTTGATATTGTATTGACTCAAAATCAATCATTTTGAGTTTCGATAAAGTGATTTTTTCCCACCCCATCGACATCTCTATATCGAGCTGCAGTGAACGTCAGCGACAGCATGTCCAGGGCTCAAAATTTGACAGCGGGCCCAAATCAGACTGCTGGCAGTTGAGTGAAACGTAGTGCTTACATGCTGTCTCATTTTCGCACACACGAGATGTTGGCGGCGAATACATGGTTGCCTGCCGATGGGGTGTTTTTTCCAGCACTGGTGTAGAGACTTCATTCGCGTGATATCTAGACCGAGGGGCAAGACAGTGTTGAAAACATATTACTTTTCCCTGTGGAAATATATTTTCAACCTTAATATATTTACCGTTCCCACCAATAATATAATCTAAAGCCCTATAAAGTTATACATTTATAGGGCTTTAATAGGGCCCAATATATTAATATATATGATAATACTAGCTGACCCGACAAACTTCGTATTGTCACAAATTAACCTGTGTTGTACATAAATCATGAATCTCGGATGATCTTTGTCACAATCTCGAGTTTTGCAAGCCCCCCAGTGGGCGGCGCTTCCGACGGCGGGTCACCGGCAACACTCGCGACCGGCTCGTTCTGAATGATCTAGTGTTACTATAGATAGTTTTTGTGGTCTTGTTATTGATTCATGTTTTATGGAAGAGTCTCGAATTTCTCGAGTTGGATTAGATTTTGAGTTTCGCAAAAATTTCTGTTTTATTTGTATGAGAGTCCATATCCCCCTACCACAGGGGTGAGAGGTCTCTAACTATCATAAAATAAATTCAAGACTTAAAAATCTCCTACATGCTAAACTTGGTTCCATTTGCTTGATTAGTACTCAAATTATTGTATATTTGTATTTCATTTGTATGGGAGCCCACCCTCTTAAAAGGGGAAGCGGTCGTAATACACCACAGAAAAAAATTCTGCCATCTAAAACTCTCACATGCCAAATTTGGTTCCATTTGCTTGATTAGTTCTAAAGTTATGAGGAAATTTGTATTTCGTTTGTATGGCAGCCCCCCCCCCCCTGCTAAAAAGGTAAGAAGTCCTAAGTCATCATGGAAAAAATGGTTGCCTCCAAAAACACCCACATGCCAAATATGGTTCCATTTGCTTGATTAGTTCTCGAATTATGAGGAACTTTGTATTTCATTTGTGTAGAAGCCCCCCCTCTTGAAGTGTGGAGGGATCCTAATTCATTATAGGAAATAGTTTTGCCTCCAAAAACCTCCTCATGCCAAATTTGGTTCCATTTGCTTGATTAGTTCTCGAGTTATGAGGAAATTTGTATTTCGTTTGTATGACAGCCCCCCTCTTAAAAAGGTAAGGGGTCCTAATTCATCATAGAAAAAATGGTTGCCTCCAAAAACACCCACATGCCAAATAAGGTTCCATTTGCTTGATTAGTTCTCGAATTATGAGGAAATTTGTATTTCATTTGTGTAGAAGCACCCCCTCTTAAAGTTGGGAGGGGTCCTAATTCACCATAGAAAATATTCTTGCCCTCGAAAACTTTCACATGCCAAATTTGGTTCCATTTGCTTGATTAGTTCTCGAGTTATGAGGAAATGTGTATGGAAGCCCCCCCTTTTAAAGAGAAGAGGAGTTATAATTCCCCTTATAAAGAGGGGAGGGGTCTCAATTTACCATAGAAACAATTTTTGTCTCCAAAAACACCCACGTGCCAAATTTGGTTCCATTTGCTTGATTAGTTCTCGAGTTATGAGGAAATTTGTATTTCGTTTGTATAGGAGCCCCCCCTCTTAAAGTGGGGATGGGTTCTAATTCACCATAGAAAATATTCATGCCGTAGAAAACTTTCACATGCCAAAGTTGGTTCCATTTGCTTGATTAATTCTCGATTTATGAGGAAATTTGCATTTCATTTGTATAGGAGCCCCCCTTCCTAAAGTGGAGAGGGGTCCCAATTCATCATAGAAAAAAAATTTGTCTCCAAAAACACCCACGTGCCAAATTTTGTTCCATTTGCTTGATTAGTTCTCAAGTTATGAGGAAATTTGTATTTCGTTTGTATAGGAGCCCCCCCTCTTAAAGTTGAGAGGGGTCCTAATTCACCATAGAAAATATTCTTGCCCTCGAAAACTTTCACATGCCAAATTTGGTTCCATTTGCTTGATTAGTTCTCGAGTTATGAGGAAATTTGTATGGAAGCACCCCCTTTTAAAGAGTAGAGGAGTTATAATTCCCCTTATAAAGAGGGGAGGGGTCTCAATTTACCATAGAATAAATTCTTGTCACCGAAAACACCCACATGCCAAATTTTGTTCTATTTGCTTGATTAGTTGTCGAGTTATGCAGAAATTTGTGTTTCATTTGTATGGGAGCCCCCCTTCTTAGTGGGGGGAGGGGTTTCTAACCATCACTAAAACCTTTCCTGGCCCCAAAATACCTCTACATGCATATTTTCATGCCGATTGGTTCAGTAGTTTTCGATTCTATAAGGAACATACGGACAGACAGACAGACAGACAGACAGACAGACAGACAGACAGAAATCCTTTTTTATAGGTATAGATTATGAAGTGTCTTGTCCCTCGGTCTAAACTTATGTCCAATCACTATACGTTAAACATGCATCTCTTTCGTATTGGGCTTGTAGAGAGTAACCACTGTGTTTGTGGCGGTGGCTTACATGACATCGAGCATGTTGTCTGGTCGTGTGCAGAATTCTGCGATGCTAGGTCTAAGCTAACTGATTTCCTTCGGGCCCGAGGAAGACAACCTAACCTGTACGAGATATTCTGGGTAGCCGAGATCTCCAGTACATGAGCCTCATATACGACTTCCTGAAAAATGCTGACATAACTATTTGTTTAATTCTCAGGTCACTCGTCCCACACCCCACTGTGATACGTACATGCTGTACTGGAGCAAAGTAATACATACAGGTGTGGCAATGTTGGTTAAGTGGTGTTAGTGCAATGAAGAAATGTCATCATGGTGTGGGTGGAATCGTAAATCGACCAATCACGATGAAGCGTGACGACAAACTCCAAAAACAAACCCCATTGTCCGACGCGGTTTGTTTTTGTAGTTTGACGTCGTTTTCTGATTTTTCGATACTAATACCATCAAATGTCTTCATCTGCCACACCTTTTTAAACCTCATTGGTACTGGAGGTGGCAGTTATGACCCGAAAACAGTAAAACGCTATGCAGCACTAAAGTACGCCATATACGACTGCTAAAGGATACCACACAGTATAATGTACTTGCACCCTTGCAAATGACAATCGCCCATATTCTGTATTTCGAACGAGTTGAAATATTTCGATTGACTTGGCCAATATTTCGTTCGAGTTGTTTTTTCATATGAAGATCATTCGTTCGAGCCGCTGTTTTTCGAACGAAATGTCAGTTTCGAACGAAACATAAACCCGTTCGAAATACAGAATAGGGGTGAATATAATGAAACCTTTAATCCACCTTTCCAAGCCTTCCTATATGTAAAGAAAAATGTAAAACCCCTACTAACCCCAGTAAATCGGGTGTATCGATCATACCTTCTAACATAAATTATAAGCAGTGCTCACCATTATACCATTTAGATAAAAAAACCTTACGGCTCCGCTAAGTTGATACGAAAGAGCCAAATCAAATAAACGAGATTAAATAAAAAAAACTATTTATTATTCGGCTTTTTTTCAACTTATCCAGCTTTTTGTGCGCTATAATGGCAGACGCTATTGTAGGGACTATAGCAAATGATCAGTAATATCACAGAGAACAGACTACCAGGTAATTGACAAAAAGTGTGTAAAAGGTTTTTATGTAATCTACGAGTAATCCTTCAATAGAGCACCCCTCGAGCAGTAAGTGGCAAACTAAATCTTGATGTCGCTGCCATCGTTGCTATGTAACTCCAGCACAAAGAAATATTGATAAAGGTGTAGTAGATTCAGGTTATCACCCATAAAGATTAATCTTTATGGGTGATAACCTGAATCTACTACAAAAGGTACATGGATATTTTTTTGATGCGTTTGGCAAACTATTTCTGGAGGGCGCCACCGACAGCTTTTACACACAAAAATTCGATTACTTCCTTCGAGCCTGTTAATCTGTTCTCTGTGAAACTATTTCTGGATGGCGCTAGGCGCTACTGACAGATTTTACACACAAAAAATCGATTACATCCTTCGAGCCTGTTAATCTGTTCTCTGTGGTAATATCTCATTGAGTAAATAAACGGAATGCAAATAATAAATTTGCTAAAAATTCCATCTTTTATAAGAAACCATTTTAGCGTGCAAAAATGTGTTGCTCACAGCCACCCTATTGACATTTGTATATCGAGCTGCACGCTTAAAAAAATTGACCCACTTTCACGAAAAGTGGAACAGCTCAAAACATGCGTATATTTTACACACTATTTTGAGTAACTCTTACTCCTTTTATGAGTTCCACCGTAGAAGCTCATTAATGAGCAATATTTACTCATAAATGAGTGCCATTTCACCCAAAACTGAGTAGTACTTACACAAATTACGAGTAAATTTAACTCAGTTATGAGGTCGACCTAAACTACTCAGAATTGAGAAATTGCCATTACTCAAATTTTTGGGCTGTTCCACTTTTTGTCAAAGTGAGTCGGTTTTTACTCATTTTTGAGTTGAAAGTCACTCATTTCTGAGTTAATCTTATTCATTCGCGGGTTAAATTTTTTAAGCGTGTGCAGTAAGTGACAGCGACTGAATGTCCCGGGCTCCAAATTTGACAGCGGGCCCAAAACACTGTCGAGGCAGTCGAGTGAAACGTAGCGACGAAGTGCTATCTTATTTCTGCTCACGCTACGGTGTTACCTGACTCACTGCGAAAAGGTTTCGAAAAATATCGCCCTTGTATCGAAAATATCGTTAATTTTGATTTTGCGTGCCAGTAGTACGCAATAATTGTATTGTGAAAATAAATTGTTATTTATGCAACTTTTTACAAATTAAATGCCATCCAACAAACATTTTTGTTGAATAATAGCTTATTCGACCGTTGTATAGCTAATTAACGGGTAAAGCCTAGTATCCAGCGGAAAAGAAAATAACTCAAGAAAAAATCCTGCTATTTACCGAAGAAATTTTGACAACTGCAAAGCAAGCAATTATCTGTCATTTTTTCTTGTGGTAATAATTGCTCCGGATATTATTCCGTACGGAAAAGTGACGTTTCAATTCACTTGCATGTAAAGCTGCCCCATCTGAAAGTGAAACAATATTTCTTGTGAAGTGCATACTGATAAAAAATCGCAAACAGAAATTTTTTTCTTTAGCATTTCTTGGTCTATCTTTTTGCCCATTTATTTTCAGGTCGATACTAGGCTTAACAGGTGCTTTATAAGCTGTTATACAACAAAAATGTTTGTTGGGAATAACAAAAGCACAACTTATAAAAAATCGTTTGTTATCGATATTAACTGCATATGCGTTATAAGCGAGTAGAACGTATGGTTACGTTTTATTTCAATAATACGCATATTCGCAGTGAGTGAGGTAAAACAGTATCATGTTGTCACCCAAAACATGGACACAGAGAACAGACTACCAGGTAATTGACAAAAAGTGTGTAAAAGGTTTTTATGTAATCTACGAGTAATCCTTCAATAGAGCACCCCTCGAGCAGTAAGTGGCAAACTAAATCTTGATGTCGCTGCTATGTAACTCCAGCACAAAGAAATATTGATAAAGATACATGGATGTTTTCTTATGCGTTTGGCAAACTATTTCTGGAGGGCGCTACCGACAGATTTTACACACAAAAAATCGGTTACTTCCTTCGAGCCTGTTAATCTGTTCTCTGTGACATGGATGCCTGCCAATAGGGTGCTCACAACAGTATAATCAATATATATATTTATAGAATGTCAGTTTCGCTGGTGTTTCATCAATATTTTGGTGGCAAACATGTTGCTGGTTCGTGTCTTGGATACGGGAACAACATTGTCATATTGCGCAATAGAAAATTTTCCTGCCGACGAAATACCACGAAAAGACCAAATCGTGTGATTATCCCACGTGTTTTACGGAAATGCAGGAAGGATTTTTATTGGGTTGCCTTTTTAGTTTGACAATCATAATAAGCGAATAAGCACGCGAAAAGGATGAAGCACGGAGAAGTGCCATTATGTCTTCGGACTATATAGGAAGAAAAGAGATTTATTTATTTATTTTTGTTTTGGTAATTCATCTGACACAAAAAAATCAGAGGGGTTGTGTACAGGACACGACCGCATATATAGGTTACGCAGGACTACGTAAGTCTCTTTGTAGTGATAGTAGCATGTATTCATGCTTGTAATCATTCGATTCTTCATGTATACATGGTATATGCAACATATATACATGCTACATGCGTTGTATGTAACATTTATCAAAGTAGTAACATTGCGTACGTTCAATTCTCAAAAGGTTGTGCATTTGAAAACAATTTAACAAAATCTAGAACACAAACTATTACTTTCCTGCTACCTTACTGAAATTAAAGATTGATTTTATTATCCAAAGTTTCCCACGTTGAAGCGATTTTATCAATTCAATCCTATTTTATCAACAGCACATCTTTTCACTACACTTCTAATGAAACGGCAAGCATGCGTATTCATACAGAGTCGTATTATAACCGAACAGTACAGCTGTAGCACATTTTTCCAACACAGATATCAAGTTCGCCGAGGTTTAATCGTCTCGCAGTAAAGAATTTGCGCTCTGTTGGGACAACGAATTTGTGTCATTTTTTCTGGCACACTTCCCTAACACAGACATCAAATTGGACTAGGTTTAATTACGTTCGTAAGAAATCTGTTGGCACGAGGGGGCTTTGTCACTCTCTCTGGCAAACTTCCCAAGCAAGGACATCAAAATGGTCTAGGTTGAACCGCGGTGTTAAGAAATCTTGTTGAAATGAGGGAACTTTGTCACTTGTTTTGACTTACTTCCCAAACACAGATATCAAATTGGTATAGGTTTAGATCATCGTAAAGTCTTCCAACCAATCACAAAGCGAGAATTCTGGTAAAACATAGGTTCATTATTTTCAGTTTTTCAATAGTTCAACTTCAAGAATCCATACTTTTCTTCATTTGGATTAATTCTTAGAAGATTTTCCGATCGATTGGGGTAAGAATATTGAAAATCGATCGGAAAACCGCTGAGCTATTAGCGCTCAAAACCTTTCATTTTTCGTGACGCTCACATTTTTCGATTTTTTGGAATGACACCCTATCTCAAAACTTGCCGTAAGACGTAGTCCTACGTCAAAAATAGTCTACATGCATAAAAATCTTAAAGTAAGCTTGATCTTTTTAATCTTCTTGCAAACACGCGCGATGGTTCGCCGAAGTCAAACAACTCTTCCACTTTTGTAAACGTTCTTATATAGGGTAATTTGCCAATTGTTGCACACCTAAGGCAGGAACGTTCAGTTTATCTTATCTCTCGGGGAAACTATTTTGTTACTTAAATCGAAATTTGTCCTATAAACAAAATGACTTTTCACTAAAACATTTGATATGTTTTCATAGCCTGGAATATTGCACATATTATGCAATTTGAGGTTTTGTTCAACAGCATACAGACCCAATTGTTGCCCACTTGATTAATGTCCTTTGCCTAATATTGCACACCTTCAATCCAATTGTTGCACGGCAAAGAAAATATGGAATTAGGAGAAATATCAAGTACAGAAAACTGACACATGAAGAAGAACTCCTTAAAAACAGATTTACCAATTATAAGTACCGTACCGTTACCATTTTGTCACGTATTTGAACGTAATTCAATCTTCACCGAACAATGGTTTACAAGAACAGGTAAAAATTATTGCATTGAATTAATATATGCATTAATTAAAATTATTTAATATAATTTTGTTTTCCGGTATCTTTCCTTTTTCAAATTTAAATGCAGTATACGTTTTTGGCTGGTATTTGTTTTTTTCGAATGCAAAGCTTTTCGATTTTTTACATTCGAGCGTATAAGAAAAACCTCGACTTTTAAGTTCTTGTAGTAACAACATAACTTTTTTCTCTGTTTAATAGAAGCTGAAGCATTGTTTTGCGTTATTATGTTCATTTCTCATAATAAACTTCCGCACACATTGTTCCGTTAATCGACTGTGGATTACGTATACGAACATTATTTTCTATTCACGAAAATTGTTACACGCTGGTAATATCATTGAGCTTTTGCTGATTTAGTCTACAGAGAAATCGAAAATTATTGGTATTGTTTTAATCCGACATCCAAATAGTGGTAAATTTTCAATAAGAGTTGGATCAAGTAAGAATGGTACAGTAGGCCCTAGCTTAGCGGCATTTGCGAATGGTGTGCAAGAAATGGACAAAATTCTAATTTTTTTCCAATTATTAACCACTATGCATTAGAACACAAAAATAGTAACATTTAGTTATTTAATTAATCAAACATTATGAATGTGAGTATTTTGAAAGGCATACGAAGTAATATGGGGTAAATTTGCTTTTTGTTGAGATCTATAAGCTTAAATTTGATGAGTGATTTCTTAATTCACACTGTAAGCATTCGACGCATTTTGGCTCTACTAAGAGTTGGATTTTATGAGGTAATTTTACTATTCCAAATATTTGTTTGGTAACAATCATGTTTACGCATATCTGAAGGTAATGAAATATATTTGTGTTTTGATTGTTTGGAGTGCTGCGATAATATAGATATTCTCAGATATTATTCAAAAACCGAGAAGTGGGCAACAATTGGGTGGTGAGCAACAATTGGCAAACTACCCTATTCAGTCATTGGCTCGCAAGATCCAAATGCCGTCCGATGGAACTGTGTCTGCAGCAGTCCCGTTGAGCGTAAAGTTCGTTGCGATGCCCGGAAGTTGAGCATGGATGGAAAGAAATAGACGCGGGAAAATTCTGTTGATACAAGTGTATAAAGCGAGAGAGGAATTGATTTGATAGTTCATAGTTCATTCAATTGACTTAGAGTGACTATATAGGGTAACCAACGTATTTTGGACCCCCTCAATAGCTGTACATAATTTGGACACTTACAGCAAAATCAAATGGAAGTGTCCAAATTATGTACAGCTGCTGAAGTGGTCCAAAATAGGTTGGTTACCCTATATCACTATATATAGTCACTCTAAATTGACCTCGCTGATTAGTAGTGTATATCAAGTATACGTAGAACTAAATACTTTAAGAATCGGGTAATTACTTAAAAGTTTAGCTGCTTAGCAAACTATAGATCCATATACATAAAACTTAATAACCCTTCTTAGACACCGTTATCCGAACTTTTGGTTTATAGTAATTTAATTTATAGTAATCACAAAAGGTTGATTACTGGTAATCAGAGGTAATCAGTAATGTAATCAAAAGTAACTTTTTTCAAAGGTGCGTAGTAAATTCACAGAGAACAGATTAACAGGTTCGAAGGAAGTAATCGATTTTTTGTGTGTAAAATCTGTCAGTAGCGCCCTCCAGAAATAGTTTGCCAAACGCATCAAAAAATATTCATGTACCTTTATCAATATTTCTTTGTGCTGGAGTTACATAGTAGCGATGGCAGCGACATCAAGATTTAGTTTGCCACTTACTGCTCGAGGGGTGCTCTATTGAAGGATTACTCGTAGATTACATAAAAACATTTTACACACTTTTTGTCAATTACCTGGTAGTCTGTTCTCTGTGGTAAATTGCTGTTGAAAACCCCTTGCAATTAGCCAATCCCTTCTTGCAAGCTTTTTTCAATGGTGCGTAGTAATCATTGCTGTGTGAAACCCCTTGCCCTCTTGCTATAAAATATCGGTACTATCGATATCGATATTGTGCTTCCCGAGAAAATATTTCGTTTTTCAGCTTTATATAGTTGTGCGCAAAGGTAAATCATGTATTATTGACAGTGTAAGCACGTGTAAGTTTTCTATGTTTATGCTCTTATTCTTTGCTTAGATAACATTTGTTTTGTTCAATTACGTACAGACTTACAAACAACACAGTTACAATGTCTTACGTTAACCGAAAATGATAAAATTTAAATGCTGATAGCGTTTGTAAAAAATTGGTCCATGTTTGAACGGACAAACTCGAAACAAGCTACCCTAGCATTCAGCTGATGAGCGAGAGAGAAATATTGTTGCTTTTCTCATCACTCTTGCGTTGACAGTTTCTTACAAGATTTCGTGTGAGTGTAAAAGAGATACTTTGACTGCGAGCAACCAGAACAAAGCTGCGCGCAACTGTTAGGCGCACAACTTAACCTACGAAAGAAAAATTTTAGATAATAATCGCAATATAAATACGGAGATTGCTACATTCTAGATCTAGTACTTCTAGCATGAATGTTACAGACAGAGATGCCAGAAGTGAAGACATGTCTTCATTTTGAAGACATTTTTGTTACAAAAAAGTGAAATGTCTTCGCTTGAAGACATGTGAAGACTAGAGTGACTATATACAGAGTGGCGCCAAGTCATCCCAAATGTATGCAATGCGGTTTATCCTAGGTTTTTCTTTCTCTTTCCTGCATACGCGTTGGATAGGTTGTCTGCTCGATTGGAATGACACTGACAGATAATTATCATTCCAATTTTGACATTGTCGCCACTCTGTATATAGTCACTCTAGTGAAGACATGTCTTCACTAGAGTGACTATATACAGAGTGGCGCCAAGTCATCCCAAATGTATGCAATGCGGTTTATCCTAGGTTTTTCTTTCTCTTTTCTGCATACGCGTTGGATAGGTTGTCTGCTCTAGAGTGACTGTATACAGAGTGGCGACAATGTCAAAATTGGAATGATAATTATCTGTCAGTGTTATTCCAATCGAGCAGACGACCTATCCAACGCGTATGCAGGAAAGAGAAAGAAAAACCTTGGAAAAACCGCATTGCATACATTTGGGATGACTTGTCGCCACTCTGTATATAGTCACTCTAGTCTGCTCGATTGGAATGACACTGACAGATAATTATCATTCCAATTTTGACATTGTCGCCACTCTGTATATAGTCACTCTAGTCTTCACCATGCAATTTAAATAAAGCATTCCCGATAAAAAATCCCCCCTACTTTTCCCCCGATTTAGTAGGTTCGCGTCGGCTGAATCGCCCGATTTTGGACCCGACGAATCGGCCGATTGTTGCAACGACGCTTATGGGAGTTTAACAGGGCGATCTACCGATTCGTCGGTATGTTTAATCGATCGACAAAAACCGACTAAATTGGTTGTTTAGTCGGGTGACGAAATAAAGGTGTCTGATGGAACCAAACGAAATTGGTTGATTAATCGGGAGATAAAATTTGTCAATATACCGACGAAATAGGTGGATTAATTGGTGTATGTAGTTAACTTGCCTACCAAAGCCGATCAAATCGGTGGAGGAATCAGATGACGAAATACGTAAATCATACGAAATAGGTGGATTAATCGATGGAGAAGATTTTGTAACCTACGGAACCATACGAAATAGGTCGATTATTCGGGACATAAAATTTATCAATACAGACAAAATAGGTGGATCAATATGAGCATTATATTGAAGTCTATAGAACCAAACCTAATTCTAATAAAAATGCTCCTAATAATGCCCTGAAAGTGGCCCTCTTCAACAACTCCTCCTGCCTCAGGAACAGAGATGCCCACTGTGCGGTATCGCTCGACCAGTTTAAAAGCGACTTTCGACTTCTGAGAATTGGCGACCAGCGGCCCAAGACCGAGTTGAACGAAGAAGACTGCTTGAAATAGCACGAGCGACGTCGGCGCGATGACAACCTGTAACGATCAGAAGGTAATTAATTGGAATCGAAAAAAGCTGTTCATTGAAGAAATTTCTCTCTTCTGCGGAACATACACGAACACTTATATTGACTCCTATAGTTTAATTTCACTAACCTGCTCATCCTTCATGAAGCCAATCGATCAATTTCCTCCGCAGAACCAATCCGTTCCCATCGTGACAAAGGAGATGAACTTGTTGCAGGACCTTTTCGATTCCATGCCTCATTGACGGCGACGCAGATCCGGACGGAGTTCCTTTAAGGAAGATATAAACCGAGTCAAGAGCAGCTTGTTACTGGACCTAACCTCTATCTCCGTTGTGTGGCTCCACAATCCGATAGAAAAAAATAGTCGCACGATAATTTTCAGTGCGAAATTCCAACTAAAATAGCGATAATAAGTTACAAATTCAATGCAGCTGTCTTTTTATGTAAAGGATACTTACCTAGCTATTCAAATAAAGAACAAGTGAATTAGAAGTAAACTGGCCTTGTTCAAAAATCAATCAGACTTAGCTGTCAAAACATCATTCTGTACAGAGTAAACCGATCATCATCTGATTTAATCGTTACCCGACGGTAACAGATTAAATATACCAATGCGTCGGGTGACGGAGACAACCACCCAACGCGATCCGACGAAGTCGGTTGATTAATAGGTTGATTTCTTCGGCATCCTATTTCGTCGATAGATGCGTAAAACAGCATCTGTCAAAATTTTCTATTGGGACATCTGCGTGCAACCCAATAGAAAATTTTGACAGATGCTGTTTTACGCATCTATCGACGAAATAGGATGCCGAAGAAATCAACCTATTAATCAACCGACTTCGTCGGATCGCGTTGGGTGGTTGTCTCCGTCACCCGACGCATTGGTATATTTAATCTGTTACCGTCGGGTAACGATTAAATCAGATGATGATCGGTTTACTCTGTACAGAATGATGTTTTGACAGCTAAGTCTGATTGATTTTTGAACAAGGCCAGTTTACTTCTAATTCACTTGTTCTTTATTTGAATAGCTAGGTAAGTATCCTTTACATAAAAAGACAGCTGCATTGAATTTGTAACTTATTATCGCTATTTTAGTTGGAATTTCGCACTGAAAATTATCGTGCGACTATTTTTTTCTATCGGATTGTGGAGCCACACAACGGAGATAGAGGTTAGGTCCAGTAACAAGCTGCTCTTGACTCGGTTTATATCTTCCTTAAAGGAACTCCGTCCGGATCTGCGTCGCCGTCAATGAGGCATGGAATCGAAAAGGTCCTGCAACAAGTTCATCTCCTTTGTCACGATGGGAACGGATTGGTTCTGCGGAGGAAATTGATCGATTGGCTTCATGAAGGATGAGCAGGTTAGTGAAATTAAACTATAGGAGTCAATATAAGTGTTCGTGTATGTTCCGCAGAAGAGAGAAATTTCTTCAATGAACAGCTTTTTTCGATTCCAATTAATTACCTTCTGATCGTTACAGGTTGTCATCGCGCCGACGTCGCTCGTGCTATTTCAAGCAGTCTTCTTCGTTCAACTCGGTCTTGGGCCGCTGGTCGCCAATTCTCAGAAGTCGAAAGTCGCTTTTAAACTGGTCGAGCGATACCGCACAGTGGGCATCTCTGTTCCTGAGGCAGGAGGAGTTGTTGAAGAGGGCCACTTTCAGGGCATTATTAGGAGCATTTTTATTAGAATTAGGTTTGGTTCTATAGACTTCAATATAATGCTCAAATTGATCCACCTATTTTGTCTGTATTGATAAATTTTATGTCCCGAATAATCGACCTATTTCGTATGGTTCCGTAGGTTACAAAATCTTCTCCATCGATTAATCCACCTATTTCGTATGATTTACGTATTTCGTCATCTGATTCCTCCACCGATTTGATCGGCTTTGGTAGGCAAGTTAACTACATACACCAATTAATCCACCTATTTCGTCGGTATATTGACAAATTTTATCTCCCGATTAATCAACCAATTTCGTTTGGTTCCATCAGACACCTTTATTTCGTCACCCGACTAAACAACCAATTTAGTCGGTTTTTGTCGATCGATTAAACATACCGACGAATCGGTAGATCGCCCTGTTAAACTCCCATAAGCGTCGTTGCAACAATCGGCCGATTCGTCGGGTCCAAAATCGGGCGATTCAGCCGACGCGAACCTACTAAATCGGGGGAAAAGTAGGGGGGATTTTTTATCGGGAAGGGAATCAAAACAAAACCCACAAAAACGTCAAACCAGAGTTGAGGTTAGGCACAGTGCAAAGGTTTATGGGCGGAAAGCCGAAGGAAGACAAATGAAGACATTTTTCCTTGATTCGTGAAGCCTTTTCAAAAAATCACCTGGCATCCCTGGTTACAGATATTGCCCAATGCTCACGAGGCAGTCGGTATATTTGATTTTGTTTATTTGGTTGTGTAATCGAAATATAACAAACCTTTCAATACTTCATATTTGTATAACAAATAGAATGTAATTTGCAGTCTTAAAATTTTCTCACGAGTGCTTAATTTGAATTTTGTGTTTATCTGTCAGCTGTAAATTAGAAAATCAATGGCCAAATATATAGCTCAAATAATCGTATTGGGTACGCAAATTGTGGGGCGTGCTTTCGCTCGAGCATTGAAGCAAGAAATCGCTGCATCACAAGAAGCCGCTAAGCGAGCAGGTGGTGGCCAGAAAGGTCAAAGCCGAGCTGCTGCTAACTTGAGGACCGGTATTTTTTGTGTACTATTATGATTATATTGATATACCATATTTGTTGCAGGAATGACCCTTGAAGAGGCACAGCAAATTCTAAATATTTCTAAGCTTGATCCACAAGAAATCCAGAAAAACTATGAACACTTATTTCATGTCAATGATAAATCCAAAGGCGGCTCTTTTTACCTGCAGTCTAAGGTGTTTCGCGCTAAGGAGCGAATAGACCAGGAATTCAAATCTGATAAACCGCCAGGGAACGAGCAAAAAAATAACGAAGAAACTAAAGTACAGACGTAGGAAAAAACAAATTATGAAAATATATATTTTCGGTTGAACATTAATTTATTTTAAGTTATCACAGACAGTTCGTCATCTTCTTCGCTTTCTTCTAGTGATTTTAATAAAGTGATATGATGAACATTCAGATTCAAAGCTTGTTTGTTTATATCTGACGTTGCCGGAGATTCAGAATTGCTTGCCATGTTTTTTGCACTATTGACGGGATATTTTTGGTCCAACTCTCTGGATTTTAACTGCAGTTCCTCGACCTTTAAACAACAAGATTAGTAAAAAAATTTAAAAAAAACCATTCGATTGTTCTCACCAACAGTTGATTCAATTGATTGTTAATTTTTTCAATCATTGATTTCAATTTAATTTCCGTGGACTTAAGCTGCCGTTGTTCCTTAATAAGTGAACTGATTTCATTACGAGAGACACGATATGAATTCTCTATTTCATTATCAACCATTTTGATGTAGAAACTGCGCAGATTTTGGCTAATGATTTGGAAATTACAAAATCTTGTCACTATTGTTATGTTCAATAAATATTTATTATACAGGAGTATATGTTTAAACCTTTAAACGTCAAAATTTCAAGCATTTATTTTAGGGGTTTTCAAGAGCAGTGATTACAATGCTTTGCAGAAAATCGAGGGGTTTCCCGTAAGGCGTAAAGTGCGTAGTAATCAAAAATTACTTTTGCGATCATTTACGAATTAATTAAATATTGCGGCGCTTATAGGCGAATAAACGCAAAACTAATTAAGCCCATGCGACTCCTACACTTGGCTGTCCGAACTAGGAAAATGGTGATCAGTTACAATTGTCGACCAACATTTGAAAAGAAAAAACGACACAAGTTCGTTGCCACTACAGATCGCACATTATTACGCATGCTTGCCGTTTCATTAGAAGTGTAGTGAAAAGATGTGCTGTTGATAAAATAGGATTGAATTGGTAAAATCCCTTCAACGTGGGTAACCATGGGTAATAAAAACAATCTTCAATTTCTGTAAGATTGCAGGAAAGCAATAGTTTGTGTTCTTGATTTTGTTAAATTGTTTTCACATGCACATTGAAATAACTCTGAAATCTTTTGAGGATTGAACGTATGCAATATTACTACTTTGATAAATGTTACATACAACGCATGTAGCATGTATATATGGTGCATACAGCATGTATACATGAAGAAACGAATGATTACAAGCATGGATATATGCTAGTATCCCCCCGCTAATCCGACACCCAATAATCCGACGACTAGATAGTCCGGATCTCGCTAATCCGGAAAATTCCGAATTAAAACGTATTGTACTTGACTTCTTTCAATCGAACACTACCTTCGTTTGGCGTCTCCGTTAAAGTCAGAATGGCACTCTTTCTAATTACGTTCACTTTTGCCATGGCTATAATATTTTCATTGCTATTCTCAATAGACTGATGTGCTTGCGCTTATTTCGACACTAACTAAGAATTTTAAAGTCTTTTGTTGACGAAATTGAGTATTACCGAGTATAAAACTTAGTTATAGCGTACTTACAATATTTTCAAAAATTTCCGGAGTTTTTTACGTATGGATGTAAACAAAACCACATTTCAAATTCACACTGACGTCAGTTTGACTGTCGGATTATCGAGTCAAAATTCGCTAATCCGGCTATAAATTTGTCGGATTAGCGGGGCGGTACTGTACTATCACTACCAAGAGGCTTACGTAGTCCTGCGTCACCTATATATGCGGTCGTGTCTTGTGCACAACCCCTCTGATTTTTCGCTGGACGGATATACACATTAAAAATATTTTTTATGTAAATCTCAGTAAAATGAATATTGCGAACATTATATTTTCTGCATTGGATTAGAAATCTTATTTACTACCTACTTAGCGCACTGGTGGTTGCAAATGAAATGTGTAAAGACAAGTAAATTGAGATCCGGATTTAGTTTAGGTGTGTATGGTTATGTTTGTTGGTGCGGGACCGAAAAATTTAGATCCAGATATATTCATGACAGTGTTCTATATAATTATTCAAGATAATTTTAATGGTTTTAAGCAAAATTATAACAATATTAAATCCAAGGCATGCTGAATCAATGTCCTTATATTTTAGTATTTATTATGTAATAAATTTTGAATAGTTTTAGCACAGAGAACAGATTAACAGGCTCGAAGGAAGTAATCGATTTTTTGTGTGTAAAATCTGTCGGTAGCGCCCTCCAGAAATAGTTTGCCAAACGCATCAAAAAATATTCATGTACCTTTATCAATATTTCTTTGTGCTGGAGTTACATAGTAGCGATGGCAGCGACATCAAGATTTAGTTTGCCACTTACTGCTCGAGGGGTGCTCTATTGAAGGATTACTCGTAGATTACATAAAAGCATTTTACACACTTTTTGTCAATTACCTGGTAGTCTGTTCTCTGTGGTGGTAACGCGCTCAGGACACGGGCGCCAGAAAAGTTCTTTGGGGGGGAGGGGGGCAAGAGTTATGGCTTCCCAGCCGGCATTGAGGCACGTTGTATGTTCGAATCTCGGCTGGGAGATGCTGTCAAAGTTCATAGAACTGAGTCTCTTTGAAACGCACCGAGGGTGCTGAAGAACAACTTATCCTGTATGATTGTCAACCACAGAGAACAGATTAACAGGTAATTAACGAAAAGTGTGTAAAAGATTTTTATGTAATCACCGAGTAATCCTTCGATGGAGCACCCCTCGAGCAGTAAGTGGCAAACTATAAAACTTGATATCGCTGAACAGACCTCATGAAGTATTCCACCACGCACACATATAAAGATTTTTTGACATTAGCTGGGGTCCTTGCCGAGGCTGTTTGCAGTAGGAATGATATCAACAACATCAAATTTCAAACTCCCGGATCATCTCCTCCACTCTTTGCTCCCCTCGCACTCCTACATAAACGAGCCTCCAGCTAATGTCATTCTCGTTAGTGACGAAACCGCAAATTACTTCATAGTCCATGCAGTCCATAGACAAGTATTGGCACTGGCATCGCTGGTTATTTACAGGTTATGTTCTGTTTTGCCATGTACTGTACTACAAATGTCAAACTTGTTTACATTTAACTTGTGCAGATCTAGAGTGACTATATGTATACGACAAAAGAATGTGGACTACCGCTAACTTCATGCGCTGTTGTTTTTTTTCATCATTAGGGAATTGGTGAAACTGTCCACAATTGAGCGGTGGATCGTGCTTTCATTTAACCGCAACCCAATAAACTGACGGGTAGATATTCGGCAACTTCTCGGTAGTAAACATAATCACGAAGTAGTAAACATTAACACGAAAATATCCTAAATGAAAATAACTGCTGCTTTAGCGACCTATTTGGCGTGATAGCCGGTAACTCTGCGGGCGGCACAGACTGTACTTATTCCAGCACCAGCAGCTGCTCCCGGCACCCTCAGCGATTTCGAAATAGATAGAAATTAAATTTAAGCACGGTCGAGTGTTTGATAACAGGAATCCGTTTATACGATTTACACTATTCCGCAAACACCGACACCGAACAGCTGTTTTTGGTAAACGTAAACATACCTTTGACACTTGTAGCCAGGGATGCCAGGTGATTTTTTGAAAAGTCTTCACGAATCAAGGAAAAATGTCTTCATTTGTCTTCCTTCGGCTTTCCGCCCATTTAAGTTGCATGGTGAAGACATGTCTTCACATGTCTTCAAGCGAAGACATGTCTTCACACGTCTTCAAGCGAAGATATTTCACTTTTTTGTAACAAAAATGTCTTTAAAATGAAGACATGTCTTCACTTCTGGCATCTCTGCTTGTAGCTCAGAAAGTGCTGGCTGCTTGCTGAAGATGATTTCCCAGGAATACAATGGGCACACTAGCGCCTCTACTTGTCTAGAGGTATGAGGTCTGTTTGTCGCTGCCATCGCTGCTATGTAACTCCAGCACAAAGTAATATTGGTAAAGGTACATACATATTTTTTTATGCGTTTGGCAAACTATTTCTGGAAGGCGCCGCCAGCAGATTTTACACACAAAAAATCGATTACTCTCTTCGAGCCTGTTAGTTCCCTGTGTCTCGACATCGCTCTTAACCCTTTATAAGGCAGTGGCAACTATATTGCTACCAACAAAAATTTTTTATTTTGCTTCTATAATTATATTGATGTCATAATAGACGCAAAACAAATATTTTTCGTTGGTGGCAATTTTATTGCCACGGCCTTATAAAGGGTTAAGGTGATCCGACGATCAGATTTCGAAAAGAGAGGTTTGACTATCAATAAATGTAGCAAACTTCTTGGCTAAGCAGATGACTTTTAGATGTGGCTACCCAACAAACATTTTTGTTGAATAACGGCTTATCAAGCGCTTGTTACCCGGTAATTAGCTATACAACGGTTGAATAAGCTACTATTCAAAAAAGATGTTTGTTGGGTAGTAGGTGATAGAAACTTTGCCACGACGAAGACTATCTGTGCTAGACTGGAAGCGGAGCCTAGCATGATTGGGCTTAAAATCAACGCGTCGGAGACCAAATACATGAATGATTAAGGCTCAAATGGTCGCTGTTAAGTCAGACCAAACCAAAGGACAAAATTCTTATTTCGAGAAAAACCCGTTCGAAGTTTGCTGCTCTGTATGGACAAACCATCAATTGCTATCAATTGTTCGAAATCTTCTCATAACATTGGCTGTTTGCAACATTTATGTAGTCTTATTAGAGTAAAATGTAGCTTAGAAAATTCTTAATCGTTTGCTGTCATTAACTCATTCTATTAAATTTTGCGATTTTGTCAGGTCTGATTTAACACCGACCAAATGCGCTTGCTTGGGAAGATTACCAACGTACATTTGGCGAAAGTCGGTAAACTGCAGTGAACCAGTCAGTGTAGCGAAGCCCGCACTCGTGTGTGTGGTCTAGTTTTCTCACTCACTCATTCTAACAAACATGCGGGCATGAGCATCCTAGAGTGACTATATACATACATGTATATATATAGTCACTCTAGAGCATCCCTTTAAAACTACGGCTCTTATTTCATCATGCAGTGCGACGAGTTTTTGCGCGTATGTGTTTAGCTAACAGCTACAGTTGTCGCTCGTCGTTCGTCATTGCAGCCCGATCTGCTGATGCCGATCCGTTAGATCGAAACTTTTCCAAACGTTTGTTTTTTGTTTCATCAGCGGAAACACATTGTTTTCCTTCGGCCAACATCTGTAGAGCACGCAGTTTTCTGCAGATCTCTCATTTCTAGTATCTGTAATATAGTGCCTAAAGCTGTATATAATTAGCTATACATTTTTGTCTCGTCCATGAATCGCACTTTTGCCCCGTCCGTGAATCGAACTTTTACCCCGCTAGGCACTTGACGGGGTTTGATTAAATTACGGAAAAGGGAAATATATTTTGTAAATTATTTTCGCCGTATTTTCAAAACAGATATGTGAGTGATGTAAAATGCTGCTACAAATTTTCAACAAGTAGTATCCTCCTGTTGATATCGTATTTACCGTATAACGTAAAATTACACCAAAACCGCCCTAAAATAACATTTGCACATAACTCACTAACTATGCTTCGTAAGCAACCAAAGTTTACGTTAAATTCAAGCTGTCAAAGTAGCCACCCATCCATGCCAATGTAGAAAATTTACTCGGAATCTGCACCGATAAATCATTGAATCGCACTTTTACCCCCCCTTACTCTACAATATTTGGCAATGAATTCAGCAGAATAACCACGATCTTGCCTACTGATGTCCTTATCAGTGGGCAGCTTGCTTTTGGGTATTCTATTACTCCTAATAGTTCCCAGTCGTATATTCCGTTTGTTCCTCTCGAGTGGAGATATAAAATCAATAGTAGGAAGGCGAACAACAACATACTAAGCTGCTCCCAAGTCAGGATTACCTGGATATACAACGTTATCACCTACACCATAATATGCTTGGAAACTGTAACCATTGAAAAACCATTAGAATCTTATAGAACATGAAACATAAATCCCCATTTATGTGGTTTATTTGATAAATTGGGGTTTTCACTTTTGTTGTACACATTTGTTCATTAACATAAACTTATTGAGCGCTATAGATTAAAATTTGCGGTTAAAATGGTCTAGGACAGGTTCCATTTTGACTATCTATCTTGCTTATCAAGATTTTGTCGTTAAACTGCAAAATTCACCAGGTATCATTAAATCTGTTTCTTGGTTATAGGGTTATGGTATTCAAATACCATAAAATGCAAAAATGTTTGTGATATAGCTATAAAACGCCATATAGCAGCTCGTCAAAAAGGCGCACTGAAAATTAGGTGATAACCCAAGGAGCAATTTTTGCTTATTAAACGTTTCACCGACAGCTTTTATTCAGCACATGCTGTATAGCTGCTTTTAAAGTATATCTAAACACCTCTGTTCAATGCTTATACAGTTGGTTTTGGAGAATTTAAACAGCACCGTGTTGAATATGGACGTGGAAGATGCGTTTGTATGACTGTTAATCAACGTATAGTAAAACGTTTATTCAGTACGCATAGAGAAGTTTATTAAACTGCTGCTAATGACACTGAAGCTACGTTTATTCCACAGCAGTTCAATATTAAGACAAGCAAAAAGAATAAAATATGCAGGAAAGTACCTACTGTTATTTTATTTGGCTGGTTTCGTTATTTTCATGTTCACTTTTGTATTCGTATTTTTATAATTTAATGAGAGACTTAGTAGGAAATCGTTGGTTGACTCAAAATTTATCAAGCCCGCCATTATACTTTTTTCATTCATCCGGATTCGAACTTACATCCTGGCGATCGGAAGCCATCGACGAACACATCTGAGATAACCTGACAGATGACAGGCGTCGAGTTTTTTGCCGTTGTGGATTTACCAGTTTAAGTTTGTCAAGCGTGGAACAAAAATGGGCTAAAATACATTTAAGCGCTGAAGAGTAGTTTCTTAAATCATGTTTGGCATCTGCTGTACAAGATTGCTTTAGAAGTATTTATTCTGCACATGTTAAACATTCATTAAACTATTCGTGCTAAAGTATTTCGCTTGTACCACCAGCAATACCAGCAACATAACACACTCACAACGCAAAGGTTTTTTTTTCTCTTGAATATTGACGACGGTGAGCGATGCTACTGAGTGAAATTCACTGGAAACTAGCTGCGAACATTGTGTGCGATTGTTCAGTTAGTTAGCAGTGATGTTATTAGTTAGCAGCAGCAGTGATTAGTTAACAGTAGAAGTGGTTCGTGGCAGTACCGCAGAGGAATAGTACTTTTGTCACCCCGTCATTAGTTTACGCAGATAGTACTGCTTCATGAGCTAATCGCTACGTATATTCGTCATCAGATCGGATTTAGTTTTTTTTATTTAAAAAACAAAAAGCAGCAGTGGATGGCACGAGCAGAAGTGGGGTTTTTGCGCACCGGCAGCGGAAGCTGGTCACGCGATTACGGTACGGCGCTACCAGCAGTGGTGGTATCGCCACTATGCCACCCGACCATAACAATTCTGGCGGCTTTAGCCCGACGCAATTCATCTCGCTGAGCAAAATCTATTGTGAGTAACTCGCAAAGCGTCAAGCAGAGCTGGTTGCCTTGGACGAGGGATAACGACACGCCGAGGGAGAAGATACATACCGTCCAGACAACGACAAATAAAAGGATTGCCACGACCAGCAAAGTAGACTTGTCTCTGCTAAAAGTGGTAATGCAAATTTTTTCTATTCTTAATCTGTAAAAAAAAGAAATAAAGTGTACCTAATATAAATTTATTTATATAAATTATAAAGTGTAAAGTATAAAGTGTCATTCAAGTTATTGGTGTTATTGGCTGCCATCAAGCACACCTGCTCTTGGTGGTGCTACTGATACGTTTGTACGACGATTAATCGACACATATTTCACACTTGCTCTCAACAATGCAGCAGATACGTTTGCGCAACTTTCATTCGACCCTTATTCCATCACTATTCCACAGTTGCACTCAGCAATGCTGCTGATTCGTTTGCGCAACATTTATTCCACTTTTATTCTGCACGTGCTGTCAGCAATGCTGCTGATACGTTTGCGCCACGTTTATTCCATCCTTATTCCACTACTATTCCACACGTGCTTTCTGTAATACTGCTGATACGTTTGCACAATGCTTATTCCACTCTTATTCCACTTTTTCTCCACAATTGCTCTTAGCTGATACGGTAGCTTTTAAACGACCGGTATTCCACACCTGCTCTTAGCTGTGCTGCTGATACGTTTGCACAATGCCTATTCGACTCTCGTTCCACACTTAAATAACAACATGTAGATGTTGATTAGAAGCTAGGAAAAATGTGGGATATAACGTTTAAACAACACGTACTTCAGCAAATTCGCTTATTCAGCACCGGATGCTACCACGCAACTCTTATTCCACACCTGCTCTTTTAACTGCTGCCGTTTTGCTCCTTGGGAAGTCCTATAAATTCCCCTTCCATATTAATGCCACTGCATGTTTGTATTTTCATGGCATATAAAAGAATCTAACAAGGCCTATAACAATAATTTTTGGCCTCAACTCGAAAACAATAAATAAATAAAACGGAAACACGTTGTCAAAAAGCTATCAAAAAAAAAAAAAGTTCACGTTAATGCCAATTGGCGGGGTTAGTTCCTTGATAAAAATCGACCTTTTAAACTTTTTATAGAAAATTTCTTTTTTTATCTTGAAGTACAACTTATTACCTACTCGCCAATATTTTTTTTGTTAATTTATTCCCAGAAATAAGCAATTTACAGCAATTTGATTTTTACTCTGCAGAGCAAAATAATTTTTTTCTCCGTTTTCTGGCATTTTTCAAGTTTCGCACGAAATATCTGTTTCAAATTAACGTAATAAAACAAACAAACCACTCGAATTGTTAGATTAGACTATAATGAGAAGGTATGGGTGGATATCAACATAAAACGAATAAGCATACTGTTTTACCCAACCCGGTAACAATGTGACAGCTGCCATACTAATCAAACGTACCTAAAACCACAGAGAACAGATTAACAGGCTCGAAGGAAGTAATCGATTTTTTGTGTGTAAAATCTGTCAGTAGCGCCCTCCAGAAATAGTTTGCCAAACGCATCAAAAAATATTCATGTACCTTTATCAATATTTCTTTGTGCTGGAGTTACATAGTAGCGATGGCAGCGACATCAAGATTTAGTTTGCCACTTACTGCTCGAGGGGTGCTCTATTGAAGGATTACTCGTAGATTACATAAAAACATTTTACACACTTTTTGTCAATTACCTGGTAGTCTGTTCTCTGTGCTAAAACTGCTGGTTCATGGTTCACGGCAGATATCTGAAAGCGGCGTAAATATCGACGAAAGAGTTTATTATCATTTGTTTTGGCAAAAAATCCCTTGTGCATATAAGATTTGAATTGGTTTATTATTTCAATGGAGTATTTTACGAACTGACAACATTATGTCAAGTACCAAAACGTTTCCGTGGTAATGACAATAGCAGCATAAGTGGTTCTTCTGTCATAATAACATGCTCTATTTGGTTCTGCCATGTAACAGAGTGTTTTTTATACAACTGCAATGATCTCTATTGCTTGGATTTACTCTTGAATTTTGCTTAACTTGTTCTGTTAACGACAAAATCGATCCAGCAAACATGAAAGAGCATTTCATTTTGAATTGCGCAGCGGATAACGTTCAATGAAACACGCAATATTTAAATACTTTAGAGCAGACAACTCGTACACAAGAGTGACAATCTTGTAATAAATACCGCTTTTTATCTTGTAAACAAATCAATCAAACAACCCCCCAAGAATTCAAACAGTTTTACCGAAGACATAAAACAATGCTGAAATAATCAATACGCACTTTTCAAATCGTTGTCCAGACAGCTTTTTGCGTTCACATTTAACGTAACAAAAATTAACATTTCCTTTGGAAATCGAAGGTGCGTCAATTTTGACCGGCACGTAAAAACGATCGTCGCGACATTTTTGACACTGGCGGGTGTTATGGGAAACTGTTAATAACTGTCACTTTGTTACGGGGTAGGTTTTACCTGACTCACTGCGAATATGCGTATTATTGAAATAAAACGTCACCATGCGTTTTATTCGTTTATAACGCATATGCAGCTAATATCGATAACAACCGATTTTTTATAAGTTGTGCTTTTGTTATTGCATTTAACTTGTAAAAAGTTGCATAAATAACAATTCAGTTTCACAATACAATTATTGCGTACTACTAGCACTTGCAATATAATGTTTAAGTACGTTATTTTTAGTGATCAAAATCAACGATATTTTCGATACAAGGGCGATATTTTTCGAAACCTTTCGAACCAACACGATACCGCGAATACAACGCTATGCGCAGTGAGTCAGGTAACACAGTTGCAGATTTATAACGATTTTCCTGAAGCCCGCCAATTGGCAGGGTTGGGAACCAGAGGGTTAACGTAACAATGCTACTGTTTAACCTGACTCACTGCGAATATGCGTATTATTGAAATAAAACGTAACCATTTTTGAAGTAGGACTACTTCTTTGATTTCTATATTGGGGTGCACTTTAGAAAAACGAAAAGGGAACATGTAACGAAAAGTGGTTATGGTTTGCACGCTTATAACTCAGTCACCCGTCAACATATTCTAGAGATATTGATATCAATCGATTGGAAATTTTTCAAAAAATCCATAACAATACAATAGATTCCATGTTTCCCAAACAGACGTTTATTTATTGAGAAAATATTAGACGTATATTCATTATTTCATTATTTTCATGTTTTTGCCTTCCCACGCCAATGCTTCCCTAGCACAGATGACAGAAATATATACGAGATGAGCTATGGGTTAAGCTGACTTTTGATTGTATTTAATTTACGCTCTATAGAATCCTCTCGAAAATTGTTGAGCTTCAGCGGTTGCTGCTTGCTCGGAATAAGGCATCGAAGACATTCAAATTCACCAAGCAAGACGCCAACAAACCGAAGAAACCACCGACTCGCCCGCCAGCGAACGATATGGTTTTTGCTGCTATCAATACCCAGTAAAATCAATGGATCCTCGCTGCAAGCCGTTAGAAGTAAATCGCCGCTAGCCACAATTGTGACGTTCTAAGGTTGGACACATTTGTGAAAAAGGTTTTGAAATTAGCTGTCGAAAAGCTGGTCCAAACAAAAAGAACAGGCGCTTCCGATTCGTTCAAGGTTGATAAAACGGACGAAAACAATATCTTTGCTAACTGCTGCAAAGGCGGCTCCGATTAAAGCTGTACTAGTAAATATGCGATGGTGCCCCCGAACAAAAATCTACTAAGCCAATGAAAACCGTAGCAAAGGCACCGAAAGCCCCAGAGTCAAAGGAAGTCGTTCCAGCGGAGAAGGTGCCCGAAAAAAAACTGCTGCCTAGATGTAAATTTCGTTGATTTGCATTACTAATATCTGGTAGAAAACAATCAGTTCTTTTAAGAACTACCGAATAAAAGTATACGAAGCAGTAAAATTGATTTTTCTCACATTTTAAAGTGATGTTGGCAGTTTAGTATGAGCGTTCGAAGTACGAGCCCGTCAGAAATTACATGTTTAAACTATATTAAGACAAACCATCCGAAGAATATTTCTGTCTTTTTTTCCTATCGTGCTTTGCGGCCTTTCCACTGATTTTCGGTGGCATGAAGACGATGTCGATGCTTCATATTAGGTTGCTCTGCAGAAACTGGTAGCTCTTCATTAAGGAAGCACCGGACACCGGTTTTGTTCAAACAATGTACGGTTTCGTTGTACGTTGTACCGCCTTTCTTTCGTGTCTATGATTCTCTGCCCTACGTTGATCCGCCTTTGTTACAACTTGGTGCCGTTTGCTCTGGTATATAATCAGAAGTAAGCCGGCGAACGGCATCATTTTCGGATTGATATCGGTACGGTACAGAGCGGAGAGTTGCGATTATATCTCTCTCACTGGACTCGACAAACTGGTAAAACGCAGCGCAACGGCAGCAGCAGCCGATCATTGTTTGGTGTAGCGTGTAGAGTGCGCAGAACGCGTTGGTACCGGAGCATCGATCTATTATCTGCTATATTAGAATATTTGGTTGCGGGTGCGGAAGAGCTTTTTTTTTTTTTTTTTTTTTTTTTTTTAACGAGTAGGGAAATCTGCTATCAGACACCTGAGAAGACAGCTCAGGGTGTGGGGTGTTGGTATCTCGTGAAGATCGTGAAGATACAGACCCACTAAAACCCTACTCGAGTCTCCAGCCTCAATCCCCCCTGGAACCACCTTATCGGTATTACTTCAGGGAGGGGCTATTGTGCTTAACGCACCCTCTTAGATAACTACTGGACTATGGTAGTTAGGCTGTTTATTCGCCGTTGATCGGCTTTCCAGCGGTTTTGTAGCTCAAGTACGATCTGAGTAGCAGCCGCATTGACCGCACCCCAGACGTCCAAGCTAGAACACATCCTTTGGACTAAGTTATCCGGAGTAGTGTTCTGTCCGCTAACTGCCATCATGTTGCTTCTCACGCCCGCGAAACGAGGGCACATGAAGAAAGCATGTTCTGCAGTTTCCTCGACGTCCGCGCATTCCGGACACTCGGGGGACTCCGCATGCCCAAACTTGTGCAGATACTGTCTAAAACAACCATGCCCTGACAGAATCTGTGTCAGGTGGAAGTTGACTTCGCCATGGCGCCTGTTGACCCATCCGGATAGTTCCGGGATAAGTCGATGTGTCCACCGGCCTTTTGTGGAATCAGACCATGCCCGCTGCCATGTGATCATCGAGGCCGATCTCGTGGTACTCCGTATGCCTCTAGTTCCACGTTGGTTGAAGCACTCTACGTCCTCGCTGATGATGATACCAATAGGCATCATACCCGCTAAGACGCAGATTGCGTCATGTGAAACTGTGCGATACGCACTCGCCACTCTTAAGCACATGAGACGATAGGTGCTTTCCAGCTTGGCTAGATAGCTTTTGGTACCTAACGCCGATGACCACACCGGCCCGCCATACCTGAGTATGGACTGGACCACGTTGGCTAAAAGCCTTCGCTTGCTGCCATATACCGCAGAGCTATTAGACATCATACGAGACAATGCCGAAATAGCTGTGGAAGCCTTCTTGCAGGCATAGTCGACGTGGCTCCCGAACTTGAGCTTGTCGTCGACCATGACTCCAAGGAGTTTTAAGGACCGCGTTGACGAAATAGTGCAGTCCCCGACGCTGATATTTGCTTGCTGCACCGACTTGCGGTTGTTCACCACAATAACCTCCGTTTTATGATGCGCTAGGTCCAGTTTCCTGGATCGCATCCAATCTTCAACAATGCTTATAGAGTGGGCAGCCGTCAACTCAACCTCTCTGATAGATTCGCCGTAGACTTCCAAGGTGATATCGTCCGCAAAGCCGACAATCACCACCCCTACCGGGAGCTTTAGCCTCAACACCTCGTCATACATGACGTTCCACAACACCGGGCCCAGTATGGAACCTTGCGGAACCCCTGAGGTGATTGGAACGCATTTCTGACCCTCCTCCGTGTTGTAGCATAGCACACGATTCTGGAAATAATTTTCCAGAATTCTGTACAGCGACACCGGCACTTGGACGCTCCGAAGCGAGCTGGCTATGGAGTCCCAGCTAGCGCTATTAAACGCATTTCTCACGTCGAGCGTGACAACTGCGCAATAACGAATACCTGTCCTCTTGGGCTGGATTGCCACCTCAGCTGTCTTAGTGACAGACAAGATGGCATCCACCGTAGATTTGCCTTTTCGGAAGCCGAATTGGTTCCTTGACAGCCCGTTTGTACCCTCCGTGTACTGTACGAGTCTGTTAAGGATAACCCTCTCCAGCACCTTGCCGGCAGTATCGAGTAGACAGATCGGCCTATATGACGAGGGGACACCCGGAGGTTTTCCCGGCTTCGGCAATAGGACCAGGTTCTGTCGCTTCCATCTGTCCGGGAAGTGGCCAGCTTCCAGGCATCTATTCATTACTGCCCCGAATAATTCGGGAGCCTCCAGAATAGCCGCTTTAATGGCCATATTCGGGATACCGTCTGGCCCCGGTGCCTTGCTCACCTTTAGGGATTTAGCGATATCGATGAGTTCCTCGTTCGTAACCGTCACTTCCTCCCCGACTTCCAAACCGCCGTCGCCCACGTTACTTTGGATGTTCGGCTGGGAGGCCGACCATCCTACGCTATGGTCTGAGATACTGGAACGTCGGCCGTGGGACGACTCAGCGGCCTGGGGCCAGGGCCTTGGCTCGTGGCGCGGAAAGAGGCCCTCGATGATTCGCTCCAGCATCTCTGGTGATTGCTCAGCGGGCGCCATCACGCCCTTGGTCTTTGCCATTACGACCCTGTAGGCATCACCCCACGGGTTCGCATTGGCACTAGCACATAACCTTTCAAAGCAGTCTCGTTTACTAGCTTTTATCCCACTCTTAAGCGCTGCGCGTGCAGCAACAAGTGCTACTCGACATTCAACCCTGCCTTCGTCCGAACGAGCTCTTTGCATAATTCTCCTCGCACGAAAGCAGGCTCCGCGGAGTTCCGCAATTTCATCTGTCCACCAGTAAGCCGGTGACCTGCCATACCTAGGTCGACCTTTCCTAGGCATGGTAACGTCACACGATCGCGACAGTACCTCAACCAAATGATCAGCGTTCGGATCGGGCATACCGCGATCACCGCACTCTCTCCGGATCGCTTCCACAAATACTTCGGGATCGAAGTATGATGTCTTCCATCCACGGGTGGTTGGAGTGTTGGCTCTACTCGCCACCTGCCGCCTCGTTATCTGACCGACACCATAGCGGACCGCCTGATGGTCACTGTGAGTGTAGCCATTATCTACCCTCCAGTCTCCTATCAGACCAGGACTGCCAAATGTCACGTCGATGATAGACTCCGCACCGTTCCTACTGAAGGTACTTGTGGTGCCGACGTTGGCCAAATCTACGTTGAGCTTTGCCAGAGCCTCAAGCAGAATCCGACCCCTATGGTTCGTGCGACGACTTCCCCACTCTACCGCCCAAGCGTTAAAGTCTCCCGCCACAACCACCGGCCTTAGACCAGTCAGCACAACTGATACTCGGTCTACCATCCGCGTAAACTGCTCGATAGACCATCTCGGCGGAGCATAACAGCTGCAGTAGAACACTCCACCCACTTTGGCAACCGCAAATCCCTCGTCTGCGGTTGACACAACCTCTTGAACCGGAAACCTGCTTGTCGTCCATATAGCCGCCGTCCCGGACCCATCCGACACCCAGTTGCCGTTTCCGGCAGGGACGCGATATGGGTCCGAGATGATGGCAACGTCCGTTGCCGACTCGGAAACTGCTTGGTGTAACAGCTGCTGAGCCGTGCTGCAGTGGTTCAGGTTGAGTTGTGTCACTTGCACTATGATTGTGGCTTGGTCGCCGGCACACCAGCCGGGCACCTTGGACCTCCCGTTACGTGCTTTGCGTCCCTTTTACCGGTACAGATCAAGCACTGGGGAGGCTCCGCGCAGTCCCTTGCTTTATGGCCAGCACTGCCACATCTTCTGCACAATTGGCTCCTATCTGGCCCTTTGCAGTTCCAGGCCTTATGCCCGTGCTCGAAGCATCGGAAGCAAGCCTCCGATTGCTTCAGCACGCTTAGTGGGCATACCGACCACCCCACTTTTAGCCTAGCAGCTTTCAGGGCTTCATTTCCGTCCGCCAGCGGAAGTCGTATGATGGCTACCTGGGTCCCGACAGGACCCTTACGCAGGCGAACCGCCTCAGTTGCCACCACCACTCCACTTTGCTCTTTGAGGGCCTGTACGACCTCACACACATCGGTGATCTCATCCAGGTTTTTAAGCTGGAGAGTCATTTCTGGTGTGAGAGCACGTACCTGCACTCCCTCCCCGAGCACTTCTTCCGCTATCGACTTATATGCGGAACTCTTCTTGGTGGCGTCCTTCTTCAACTCAAGGATCATTTCGCCCGTGCGTGAGCGGCGGATGCTCCGCACGTCCGCGCCCAGGTCCTTGAGTAGGGCATCTCCTCTCATGGCCTTCAGAACCTCCGAGTATTTCGACCCGTCGGTTTTCAGGATAAGAGCGTCGCCCTTCTTCGCTCGCTTCCCTGTCGGTTTAGGTGAAGCTTTCTTTTTGGCGGAGCTTCTTCTTTTCTTCCGCTTGGCCGTGACCTCGATCCACGGGCCACCCGTCTTGGTGTTTCCCGCTGCTTGGTCGGTTGGCTCCACCAACTCGCTAGCCTGAGGGCTTTTACCGATCAGGCGCTTTTTTGGTCCACCAGGGGTGCCATCCCCCGGGGACTGTCTCAGACGCTTAGCAGATGCCTTACCGCTGTTGGTAGCGCTCTCCGTGGCTTCCAGGGCCACGTTGCGACACGCCGTCAACGAGCAGGCATCCGTTTGTACCGACTTCGACGCCTTCACGGTCTTCACCTCTCCTACATGCGCCACGAGGTCGTTATGCACTTTGGTCGCAGCACACAAGGTTCTCCGAAGCATGAGCAAGCTCTGCTTCAGGTCCTTGGAGAAATTGCCGCGACCTGACGTGAACTCGATGATTAAATCGAGCTGCTGTGACGCGGCTACCACTTTGGGTAGTTCCTCTCTATTCTTTCCCATCGCCTTGATTAGCGATGGGCCGTTCATCGCTGTGTCTGGCGTGGCAGGCGTACCGCTGCCCTTGCCACCCACACTAGCACTTCGGGTTGCATCCTTCTCCACCCTTGGTGGAGAACGTTGGATGCCTCCCCTCGCGAACGGGTTTTCCACCGTATCCGCACTTGCTGTAAATTTGTTTAGAAGACTCATTCTGATTCTAAAGGGTCCCCCTTCAAGCCGCTATCCAAACCCATTTGAAGTAGTCGCTTTAATGATCCCATGGCGATCTATGGAACAGGGAGAACCATGCGAGGGTTGGGGCAGCGCCTTATGGGCAACTGCACCTCAGAGCCAGATCGGCGTAAATCAGGAAAAAGCATCTGAACCTACTCCCGCCCGGTGGTCGCCGGTCGATAGATTTGGAACGTACTTGAAGGCCTGCCAGGTTTTACGGGACGGAGACACATGCACCGTTTGCCACCTCGCCGTTTCAAGTCGCTATCACGTGACTTTACTAGGGGAGCTCGTCGCAAATGCCAGCCCTAAGTCGTGTTGTATATCGTGTCCGAATCATGTCCAATAACATAGCCGCCAGTTTACCGAAGTTGAAACCTTACTGGCATCGGCCCCAATGGGTCCCAACGGACCGTTCAGACACCTGGTAGACCAGAAGTTTAAGGTCTAGGTGTCCCTCTCTCCCTGTCTGTTTACAACCACGGGTCCAACCAGAGGGGAGTTTCTGGTTTTTCCCGGGACTTGGTTGTATTACCAGCTGGCACCACGAGGAGGTAGGGGTAAGAGTTGCTATAACTGAAAGTGGTCAGGTTACACTGTTATAGCCATTCACCAGCCGAGCGGAAGAGCTTGAATTAATGGAAAATGCTCTGCATCGATCTATTATCTGCTATATTAGAATATTTGGTTGCGGGAGCGGAAGAGCTTGAATTGATGGAAAATGCTCTGTCCGGTAACCATTGTCACCATTGCCCTGGGAGGTGTTGTTTCAAACATTCAAGCCATTCTGCTGGCCGGATTTTCAACCTCATAAATTACCACAACCCGTCCTTTTTAGGACGAACGAATTTGTTAATGAAGAGATGAAAATTTTCTGTATACTAAATTTCTTTAATTAAATTTCCAAATGTCGCTGATTCTTTAAATCATGAAGAATTTCTTCTGATTTGATCTATATTACGTCATATTTAACGGTGACTCACCATGCGGTCTTCTAACTCATGACGTTGCTTTAATTTTATTTTTGCTAAAAATTTTTGCCTTCCCACGCCAATACTTCCCTAACACGGATGACAGAAATATATAGGAGAACAGCTATGGATTAAATTCCCTTTGAATCAAAGGGATCAAAGTTTGATTGTATTTAATTTACGCTCTATAGAATCCGCTCGAAAATCGTTGAGCTTCAGCTGTTCTTCCCCGGAATAAGGCAACGAAGACATCCAAATTCACTATGCGAGACGCCAATAAACCGAAGGGTCAACGGATCCTCGTTGCAAGCCGTCTAGAAGTGTATCGCCGCCAGCTACAATTGTGACGTTTCAAGGTTGGACACATTCGTGAAAAAGACTTTGAAGTTAGTTTTCAACAAGAGAAAGCTGGTCCAAACAAAGAACTGGCGCTTCCGGTTCGTTCGCCTACCAAACTTGCTAGCGAGAAGCAAGATTACTAAGTCGATGAAGACCATAGCAAAGGCATCGAAAACTCCAAAGTTCTAACGGAGAATGCGGTCCGAAAAAAGCTGCTGCCAAGCAGTAAATTTCTTCGATTCGTATTATTAACAGCTGGTAGAAAACAATCAGTTCTTTTAAGAACTACTGAATAAGTATATGAAGCAGTTGAATTGATTTTGCGAACGGCATCATTTTCGCGTTGTTTAATGAGAGTTACGATTTTATCTCCCTGTCCGGACGCGGCAAAGGTGGTAAAACTCGGCAGCAGCCGATTGTTGTTTGGTGTGGAGTAGAAATTACGCCGACCGTGTTGGATTCGAAACATCGATCTATTATTGTTAATTGCAAGGAAAATTGTCCAATCGATAAGTGCGCAATCGCTCATAAAAGTGCTATTTTAGCTTAAATCGTTTCGGCTTCTTCGGCGCACTTATTGCTTGGAAGATAACGAAAAAGTGCGCCGAAGATACCGAAACGATTTAATGCAAAATAGCACTTTTATAAGCGATATCGCACTTTGGATGGTACAATTTTACTTGCAATTGACAATAAGCTGCTATAATAGAATATTAAATAAGCTAGAAAACCCAAATTTTGGTCGCGGAAGCAGAAGGGCTTAAATTGGTGGGAAATGCTCTGTACGGTGTTACGATTGGGAGACGAATTGCTCTACATTCGTAGTCCTACTTCAAGCCTGCGCCCGTGCCACTAGGCATGGACCCTTATACTTTTTTATAATTTGTGCTTTTGTTATTGCATATAATTTGTAAAAAGTTGCATAAATAACAATTTAGTTTTACAATACAATTATTGTGAATGTATTCAAATTGATCACGATCGGTGATCAATTTGAATACATTCACATAAGTGCACGGTGATTAAAACCAAATCATATACAATACAATTATTGCGTACTACCTACTGGTACTTGAAATATAACGTTTAAGTCAGGGCTTGAAAAGGGATCGCAAGTTGAATGTGACTGCCGTGAATGCGAACTTTCCGCATTCAAACTCCGCTTTTTGAACGATCATTTGACTGTTTTTTTTGAATTCAGTCAAGCTGCCGCTTGCGCTGCTGCCGTTTTACAATTCATGCGGCATCTCTGCAAAAGCAAACAGTCGATCTCCCGTTTTGCTTTGCGCTTTGAGAATATAAACTGCAAACTGACTGGAAGCATACGGTGACGTATTTTTTCGTTTCTCTTTTTGTCTCCAAATCGGCTGCTCACAGTAATAGTTTGTCACCAGGACGTCGGTCGGACGCAAGCAAAATATTCGTTTGTATTGGACGGAGTCCGACCGACTTCTTCCATGCACATGTAGTGGTTGTTTTTTTGTAGTATTGAATCATACGATTGTGCGGTTGCTTTTCGTTAGCGTGGTGATTGCCAGTCATTTGACTGTTTTGCAGTCATTCGCTGCTCCAAACGGTAAAGGCAACTTGATCGAAACGAAAATGTCAAAAAGTTTTAGAACGCGATCATAGTGCTGCGTGCAATCGGCGTTTGACTGAGCAAACTGCCAGTTGTGTTATGCATAGCGTTCGTATTCGCGTTGACGAACGTAAGCTGCTGCCACCTCCAAAAGTTTACTGTAGGGGTGAAGCGGAATAGAAATTTCTGAAAGAGCGCAAGAGACCGAAACATTTTGGCAGATTTTCACCCACACGTACATACGGGAATTTCTATGAGTGTGCAAGAGATCGCTTAATGCCGTCAACGCGAATTCCACCTCTAAACGGACGGTGTGAACTTGAATGCGCGTTGGTGTGACTGCGGTAGAAAAAAAGGATCGGTCGAAGCCCTGGTTTAAGTACACTGATAAAAATAGACACGGCGTTACCAAAAGATCTTACACATGAATTTCAACGTGCAAATATTGATAATCTTGTTTCATATGTCAATCATTCGGGTATCAAAAGCGTTTCCCTTCGATTTAACGTGAAATGAAATATTTCATATGGAAAACACGTTAAATAACCATGTTTCTCCAACAAACCTTCAATCAACATGGAAGTCACTTCTTTTACATTGCAAATCCACGTGTTTCACCCTTAGATCATATCCTGTTGCAATCCACACGAAATTAAGGTGTAAGTTTTTATAAATATTTCACTGGTTTTACACGTTTAATCAAAGGGTAACTCTTATGAAATGTCATTCTATTTGAAATTCATATGGCCGTGAAGACTTGATGTGAATATCAGGTCATACCAAAGTGTTTTACTCATGGTTTTACCATTGAATATGATTCATGTGTTATTCTTATGGAACTGTAGTGATTAGCACCAGGAGAATATCTATATGATCTGCACATTGATCGCACGTGTATAGTTTTTTCGGTGTACGTTATCTTTAGTGATCAAAATTAACGATATTTCGATACAAAGGCGATATTTTTCGAAACCTTTCGAACTAACACGATCCCGCGAACACAACGCATATTCGCAGCGAGTCAGGTAACACAGTACCATTTTTGACGTAGGACTACGTCTTACGGCAAGTTTTGAGATAGGGTGTCATTCCAAAAAATCGAAAAATGCGAGCGTCACGAAAAATGAAAGGTTTTGAGCGCTAATAGCTCAGCGGTTTTGCGATCGATTTTCAATATTCTTACACCAATCGATTGGAAAATCTTCTAAGAATTGACCCAAATGAAGAAAAGTATGGATTCTTGATGTTGAACTATTGAAAAATTGAAAATAATGAACCTATGTTTTACCAGAATTCTCGCTTCGTGATTGGTTGGAAGATATTTTACGATGATCTAAACCTATACCAATTTGATATCTGTGCTTGGGAAGTAAACCAAAACAAACGACAAAGTTCCCTCATTTCAACAAGATTTCTTAACACCGCGGTTCAACCTAGACCTTTTTGATGTCCTTGCTTGGGAAGTACGCCAGAGAGAGTAACAAAGACCCCTCGTGCCAACAGATTTCTTACGAACGTGATTAAACCTAGTCCAATTTGATGTCTGTGTTAGGGAAGTGTGCCAGAAAAAATGAAACAAGTTCGTTGTCCCAACAGATCGCAAATTATTTACTGCGAGATGGTTAAACCTCGGCGAATTTGATATCTGTGTTGGAAAAATGTGCTACAGCTGTAGTGCTCGGTTATAATACGACTCTTTATGAATACGCATGCTTGCCGTTTCATTAAAAGTGTAGTGGAAAGATGTGCTGTTGATAAAATAGGATTGAATTGGTAAAATCCTTTCAACGTGGGAAACCATGGATAGGGGAAGGGCAGTAAAGACGGACACTGCGGGAAAGACGGACACTTATCATATTTCATAAACAATAATTTTTTGAAGCAAACCAATGATGGGAAATGTTTCTATAGACTGAATAAACACTTTTGAATTACACTGCCGATTTCTAGCAGCGCAGCTGTCAAATTTATTAGCAAAACAAAGAAAAAATGCCTAAATACGCTAACCGATGTAATTTTGTGTGTGAAGAAAATAGCTGGTAAATCGTTAAAAAGCAATACTTTCGTGCTTGAAAAAATGGTATCCAAGTCGGGAAAGACGGACACCCGAAGGTAGGGAAAGACGGACACAAAGATTCCGTATTCATTTTGCCTAACAACGATTAAAATTGCAAATACTTGCATATTATGCATGTAGGGGAAGGGCGGTAAAGACGGACACCTTAAGGTAAAGACCCAATAACTACTCAAATATAACTGTATTGATCGCTATTTTCGTACAAACCGAACCTTTAAGTCTCTGTCTAATAAAGTTACAACGTGTGCTGGAAAATTTCTTCCAAAATTTATGCTTTTTTTAATATTATAAACATCATGTATAAATCAGAGTTTCTGCGCATGGGCGGGAAAGACGGACACTTGATATGGGAAAGACGGACACTCGCAAAAAGGTGTCACGCGTCGTCGAATTATCAGTATTAAGAAAGGTTAACATATTTCATCATGTATTTAGGAAAGAATTGGTTTGGGAAAACCCCCTTCCCGATCCCCCCTTTGAGCGAGAAAATAGAATGGTTCCCTTCAATATTTTAAGTAGTGACGAATTAATCGTTTCTAAAAGTTGACTTATTCCGACTGTTATATTACTTCTGGTTACTTTTTCATATATAATATATAAGTATTTGCAATGTTAAATCGTTGTTGGGCAAAATGGATTCAAAATCTATGTGTCCGTCTTTCCCTACCGTTGGGTGTCCGTCTTTCCCGACTTGGATACCATTTTTTCAAACTTCAATAACTTTTCACTGAAGATTCGAAAATTCACTAGGTTTCCAATGGATATTCAGTGAAAGATCAAACTAACGCAATGTTGTCGGTTTAGCATGAATATGTTGTTTTTTTAACGATTTACCAGCTATTTTCTCTACACGCAAAATTACATCGGTTAGCGTAAATACGCATTTTTTCTTTGTTTTGCTTATAAATTTGACAACCGCGCTGCTAAAAATCGGCAGTTTAGTCCAAAAGTGTTAATTCAGTTTATAGAAACATTTCCCATCATTGATTTGATTCAAAAAATTATGGTTTATGAACTATAACAAGTGTCCGTCTTTCCCGCAGTGTCCGTCTTTACCGCCCTTCCCCTAAAAGTATCCAGAAGTCATTTAACAGTTGGAATAGGCCAACTTTTAGAAACGATTAATTCATCACCAATTAAAATAATGAAGATTATAAAAGGGAACCATTTTATTTCCTCGCTCAAAGGGGGAATTGGGCAGGGGGTTTTCGCAAGCCAATTCTTTCCTAAATATCATGATGAAATATGTTAATCTTTCTTAATACTGATAATTCGTCGGCGCGTGACACCTTTTCGCGAGTGTCCGTCTTTCCCATATCAAGTGTCCGTCTTTCCCGCCCATGCGCAGAAACTCTGATTTATACATAATATTTATAATATTAAAAAAAGTATAAATTTTGGAAGAAATTTTCTAGTACACGCTGTAACTTTATTAGACAGAGACTTAAAGTTTCAGTTTGTATGAAAATTGCAATCAATACAGTTATATTTGAGTAGACATTGACTCTTGACCTTAAGGTGTCCGTCTTTACCGCCCTTCCCCTAATAAAAACAATCTTTAATTTCAGTAAGGTAGCAGGAAAGCAATAGTTTGTGTTCTTGATTTTGTTAAATTGTTTTCAAATGCACAATCTTTTGAGAACTGAACGTATGCAATGTTACTACTTTGATAAATCCGGAGTGATTCGCGATTAGGGCTCAACTGGCAAATTGTAAACAAATCGTTTTATTGCACCATCAGTCTTAAAAAGACTGATAATATCCTTGGCAAGAATCCTTTCTTCTGTTTTAATCGTTTGAATTATTTAAAACAAGTTTTTAGTGATGGGCGATAGAAGTGTTTAATCAAAACAAAAGACAATTTGCAGTTTAGCCCCTTGCATTGTTATGAAGTGACAGGCTTATTTGCAAATCGTTTTGTAAACAGGCGATAGTAAAGAGCGAAACTGCGTTGTTTTCAAAACACAGGCGCATTGTAAACAGGCGAAACTAAATAAAACAATCAAAACAAGGCGTAACAGGGCTGGGCGAATCTTATTGTCAAAATGCTTTGAGGCTCATTCCAAGGGGTTTAACTATAAAACTTAGATTTTGAGCTTGAATGCACAAATTTTATGCGGTATTGTTGTGAAATTATAAGAATGATTTATTCTACACCAATTTATGTCTTTAAACTTGATTTTTGTAACTTGTATTTAAATTAAGACTTGAAAATGTACTGGCAAATTATCACAGTGATATTCCTCATTGTTTACACCTCGTAAGTTGCGCCCTTTTCGCGAATCACTCCGGAAATGTTAGATACAACGCATGTAGCATGTATATTATAGAACTATATATACATAGTAACTATGGTAGCATGTATATATGTTGCATATAGCATGTATACATGAAGAATCGAATGATTACAAGCATGAACACATGCTACTATCACTACAAAGAGACTTACGTAGTCCTGCGTCACCTATACAGGGTGTCGATTATCTAGCGAAAATAAAATTCCTTGACTTTTCCAGGTTTTTCCAGGTGTATTTCGAGAAATTCCAGACGCAAAATATCTCCTTAATTTCACGTATCAAAGGGTTTGTTTGGTTTAATTGGTTGTTTACTCTTGAATTATCATTTCCTAATGAATTCAATTTTTCTTTTTAATTCAAATTCACCTTTTTTGCAAAATTTCTATGTGCAAAATTAAAATTGATTCGAACTTAATTAACGCACATCGAAATTAAAGAATCAAGCTAAATAACATTTGCAAGATATCTTTTCGAAAAAAAAAAGAAATAGTCTGCTGGTTTATCTGGTTTGGCTGGTTGCCAAAGGGATGTGGGAGAGCCGTCTTGCCTGTTAGATTACATGAATGAATGGGTATATATCCGCTTCAAACATTTAACTATGCAAAACAATAAACATAAAGGTTGGTCTTTAGATTAGAAAATAATTTGAAGATATTTTCTGACACAAAGTCCGATTTGTCTGAGCAGCTATTTCGATTTGTTATCAAAATTTGAGGAACAGGAAACACTTCGTCATAAATATAAAAACTTTCGAGGCCAAACGACTCATCGAACATCGCAGCATCATCGTATTATTTAGAACCTGACATTCGATCTTTTATTCGACCTACTTCCAGCCAGCTTATGATATTCAGGAAAACCTCGGGTTTGCGACTCTATCGATCCTCTGCTCGCAGTGGAATTTCGAAGATATGACTGATTTGTTAGACTAAATCAGAATTTTGAAGCTGATATGGTCTTTCATTCGAATACGCATTAAGCGTAGGTTTTCACTAATGATCGACATGAGAATAAAAACTAAAGGCCGGGTTCTGGCCCGTTCAGGTTGAACAACGTAGTAAATTTTCAAAGGCTGATCTTGGTTCAGTTTGATTAGTCCTCGTTCCAGTAACAGTCCGATCTCGGTGCGGAAGTCTTGAATTATCTAGACGCAAAATTTGCTGGTATGGCCTTTTTATGCCACTTTCCGTACAAAATAAGCAAATTTTCTATCCAGAATTTTTCACGCAGAATAATCCACACGTCCTTTCCATATGAAAAATCACGTAAATTTCTCTACAGGGAGTTACGTGACTTTCAGTTGAACATTATAGGAAAATACAATAACATCTATCTGATTTCCACGTAAATGCACGCATACTAATGCAAACTAAATTAAATTCACGTAAATAGTACGGGAAAAGTAAAGTGGAAAAAATTCACATAACTTTTCCCGAAATTTCAACGTGAAAATTATTTTGAGTGTTGATCTAAATATCCAATTAATATCAAAGAATCCTAAAGATATTGAAAATGATCGATTAGGTTGTGAGCACTTCCCTTTGAAACCAGAATCGATCAAATCGGTTCAACCGTTGTTGAGGTTTAAACCAGGTCGCACATTCATGAAATTCGAAATTTCGAAACTCGCAAATTTGAACACAGCACGTGAGTAGAAATAACGTCTCGTATTATATTTGATTAAGATATACGCGAAGGCCTTGAGTGAAAAGGTGCCAGATATTTAGTACCTAAATGTTATTCTTGCGAAGTCTTAACTTTTCCGGTATATTTTCTTCCCATGTCAAAAATCCCTGACTTCAAATGAAATTCCCTGACATTCCCTGACTTTTCCAGGTTGAAACGAATTTCCCTGACATTTCCAGGTTTTCCCTGATTTTCCAGGTAATCGACACCCTGCCTATATCTGCGGTCGTGTCTTGTACACAACCCCTCTGATTTTTTTCTGTCATGGAAATTAATTAATTTTCGTATTTTATCCCAAAACTAGATTTCATTTCCAGTCGATTGGTGAAAAAAGAACGGAAATCCGACGAGAAACAACCGAGATATGGCCATTTTAGTGAAATCAGTTCTGGAAATGTAACCAGTAATGTCTCACCTTTATGACTATTTTAAAACATGATCAAAACCATTCCAATATGGATGTCAAACTTCAAAAATTTACGAGGGTTGAAAATCCTTAAGTTTGACAGCCATATTGACATGATTGCGAATATTCCCTGAAACAACCACTTCCACCGGGGTAGCTACAACCTGCTACAGGGTTGCCTTGGCACGCTGCGGACCTGGGAATGCTTCCAGTATCAATGGCTCATAAAACCCAAACGTTTGATGCTCATATTGACATGGTTTGCGTCATGTCCTAAACTGGCCAGAGCAATAGATGTTACTAGTACTGATTTTACGAAAATGGCCGTAACTTGGTTGTTTCTCGTCGGATTTCCATTCTTTTTTCACCAATCGACTGGAAATGAAATCTAGTTTTGGGATAAAATATGATAATGATTAAATTTCCATGACAGAAAAAGATACAAGCGATGAAAAAAATCAGTTTTTGGCATACCCCCAGATAACCCGGATTATCTCCGGTGTGCGCAGACTATTGCGAATCTTGAAATATTATAGAAAAACTAGAAATATTTCCCCGTCGAATGCAATTGATTTCATCCAAAAATGTCCAATTTTGTGGAAGTTATGACCGTTTGAATTTCATCAAAATTTTGCCTGTCCCGATCATTTTGTCTAACCCCTTATGTACATGCTACATGCTTTATATGTAACGTTTATCAAAGTAGTATCATTGCATACGTTCAATTCTCAAAAGATTGTGCATTTGAAAACAATTTAACAAAATCAAGAACATAAACTATTGCTTTCCTGCTACCTTACTGAAATTAAAGATTGTTTTTATTACCCATGGTTCCCCACGTTGAAGGGATTTTACCAATTCAATCCTATTTTATCAACAGCACATCTTTTCGCTACACTTCTAATGAAACGGCAAGCATGCGTATTCATACAGAGTCGTATTATAACCGAACACTACAGCTGTAGCACATTTTTCCAACACAGATTTAAAATTCGCCGAGGTTTAATCGTCTCGCAGTGAAGAATTTGCGATCTGTTGGAACAACGAACTAGTGTCATTTTTTCTGGCACACTTCCCTAACACAGACATCAAATTGAACTAGGTTTAATCGCGTTCGTAAGAAATCTGTTCGCACGAGGGTGCTCTGTCACTCTTTCTGGCGTACTTCCCAAGCAAGGACATCAAAATGGTCTAGGTTTAACCGCAGTGTTAAGAAATCTTGTTGAAATGAGGAAGCTTTGTCACTTGTTCTGGCTTATTTCCCAGGCACAGATATCAAATTGGTATAGGTTTAGATCATGGCAAGATCTTCCAACCAATCACGAAGCGAGAATTCTGGTAAAACATAGGTTCATTATTTTCAATTTTTCAATAGTTCAACATCAAGAATCCATACTTTTCTTCATTTGGGTCAATTCTTAGAAGATTTTCCGATCGATTGGTGTAAGAATATTGAAAATCGATCGGAAAACCGCTAAGCTATTAGCGCTCAAAACCTTTCATTTTTCGCGACGCTTGCATTTTTCGATTTCTTGGAATGACACCCTATCTCAAAACTTGTCGTAAAACGTAGTCCTACGTCAAAAGAATCATGAGAAGTGCTTGAGCCGTTCTTGAGATATTTATGGTACCGACTTTCAAAACCTGGTTTCGAGAAAAACGACGTTGAAGTTTTTATTCGCTGTGTAATCGCTCCAGACATGCGCGGTACAAATAGTTGTAACTTTGGCAATTTTTGGAATTCATCGAAATGACTTGAAACACATATGGTCAAAATGTCAATCTTTCGAAATAATCAATAAAAAAATTTTCGATTTTTTTAAGTTAAAAAAGTACTATGCCCCCTTAAATGTACATTGATGCATGGGAACTTTAAGTAGTGATGCATATAAAAATTACTCTTAAGTTTTTATTATGTAAAGTTATCTAACTATAGTTTTTTCTTAAATTTAAAAATCCAGCTTAATTTTTCTAGGGGGGGCTAAGCCCCCCCCCCCCTAGTTACGCCACTGATTTCTGTTGAAAATAAACACAACTGTAATCCAAAGCATGGATTTCCATGGGAGACACGTAACTTATGGTTCGGCCCCCTGGCAGTAGCAAGATAGAATTTTCAAAATATGCCAGAGATTGCCCCGTGGGGGCAATGAATACTCATCTGTGAATCAGCCAGCTGCTGACGGTGGTATATCGATGTGATGAATGGTGCAAACGATGACAGGGTGAAACTAATCTACGATGACATCTCGTCGTACCTTCGTTGGCCAGCAAGCACCAATGGCTAGCAGAGGTCAAAGCATCTGTGAAATAATACGAAGCGATTTGGATCCGAAACAAACATTAAAGTGGATCGTCGTAACTTAAATATCGGCCCCCTTGGCGATGCAGTGGAATGCCCTACAAGTTGCCTCATATGGAGGCGTACTTATCCTATTATTATCCATACACAGCTTCTCAAAACGGTTGAAACGAAGAGGTCCAAAGGCAAACCAAGATAGATATCCAATTTTATAACGATGAAGAACAAAAGCAGTAGGTTCCAACGAAACAATATATATGTTGAACGTAACTTAAGGGTTGCCCCCAAGCATACGCGGCAAATTTTATGCCGACAGTTGCGCAAAGTGCCCCAATGGGGGCTATATTGATTATGCGGATTGTTATCCCGTATGGGCAGGATGCATATTTTCTGAATTCCTCGTCGAAATGTTCCTTGCTGCGAGCGAACAGTAACAACTCTAATGTTGCCATCAGATCCTGGATGTATCTCGGTGATACACCCTATCCAGATAACACAAAATCGTAATAGAAAGTTCACATTAAATCCTTTTTATGTCAATTTCACATTGGAATGTGATAATGATTAGAGTATGTCAAATCGAAGTGAACAATAAGTTGTTTTGCAGTCGTGCGTGTCTTCATATACAATTCATGACTGTGAATTATAAAGCAGTATAGACGATTGCAATATTTGATTATATCTTAATTATATATTCAGGAGTATTTAGTTGCGTGTTATAAAAACTACGCAAAATAGAATTACAAATAATTATCAAAATTTTCGCACGTATATCGCGTCCACTTTGGTACATATATGTTCTTATATGGCGTGAAATATAACTTTTTCGTTCAGATATGATTTCGTATATCTCAGTTGCAATCGAGATATACAAACCAAATGGTTTACTGGGTAGCTGCCACTTCAGTGGAGGAAGATTATCCTCTTTTACCAGCACCATCGTTCCGAAGTGCAGGTTGTTCCTTCTCCTCGTCCATTTGTTGCGATTATGGAGATCAGATAGATAATGAGTCGACCATCGTTTCCAAATGAATTGAGAAAACTGCTGTACCCTTTGTCATTTATTTAACCGATTGTCTGGAACGTTTGCCAAACTTGGCTCCGGAACCGCTGTTAACGGCCGATGTGCCAGAAAATGCCCAGGGATGAAAGCCTGGAGATCTCTGTTGTCATTGCTTAGCGGTGTGACCGGCCTAGACTTGAGGCAAGCCTCCACCTGAATGACGATCGTCAAAAATTCGTCTGGAATGAGGATGTTTTTTCCAAAAACTCTTCTCAAATGTCCTTTGAGAGATTTTACAACTGCCTCCCACAGTCCTCCGAAGTTCGGGGACCTGGCAGGAATGAATCGCAATTCTATCGCGTCCTTGGCTGCTTCAGTCACGATGGAATTTTGGAATTGCTCTTCTCAAAATAATCGATGAAGCTCATTCAGCTCCCTGCGGGCTCCTACAAAATTTGTCGCGTTGTCGCAAAGTATCAATTCTGGTTTGCCTCTTCTGGCAACGAATGTACGGCTTTAACAACAAGGCACACAAAAATGCACAAATAGCATTTAGTTGGAATTGACTTGCGCTTAGGATAGCGAACTTCGAAGGGGCCATAATAATCTATGCCAACCCGCAGAAATGCTGGCATTGGGGAAACCCGTTCCGCTGGTAAGTCTCCCTTCAGCTGCTCGTGTATGCGTGGCTCGCTCGAAAGCAAGAAACACATTCGTGCAAAACCTTTCTTGCTAGATTTCTTCCATTGAGTGGCCAAAAACGCTCTTTGACGCAAGAGAGCGTCAATTAAGGTCCTCCGTGCTGTAGACGATGATGATAGTCTACCATGATGAGGCGTGTCAAAGGATGTTTGCTGTCTAACACAATCAAATGTTTCCTCCAAAATGATACCTCAGCATGTCGTAATCTAGCTCCAATATGTATGACTCCGTCTATTAGCATTGGATTCTTTGAACGCAGTCTAGAATTAGCCTTTACTTCGCCCGTGGCCACAAGATCGACTATTTCTATTGAAAAGCACTCGGATTGTGAACGTTTTAATAACAACATCAATGCCCTTTCGTGTTCTCTCGCTGTCAGTACACCCGTCGCTCTGGTAGTCTTATTGCATTTCTTGCAATTGTACGCAAAACGCAAAGTCCATGCGGTTAACCGAATCAAGCTCAATAACGATGAACATAGGTAAAAAATATCGTGCGGTGGTACCATCTGAAGTGCGGCTGAAATTAGTGGCCTTTCCTCCAGTAACGACGAGTTGAACTTACTGTCGAAATCTTCGGGCATTGTTGGCCACCACCGTGGGTCTTTTCGCAACCAATCAGGACCATCCCACCATAAGGAGGAGTCTGCTAATTGCAACGGCGTAATCCCACGTGATATAATATCAGCTGGATTATCAACACGGGGTACATGGTTCCAAACGCCTTCCTTCGTAATGTGCTGAATTTTAGATACTCTGTTTGCTACGAAGGCCTGCCACCTGGACGGATGCGATGAGAGCCAACATTTTACTATGGTTGAATCAGTCCAGAAGTAAGTACTTGCTGGTGTTTGGATGCTCGCAGCCACAGTTTCGTACAGGTGAGCCAACACTAAAGCCGATGATAATTCAAGGCTTGGTATTGACTGTTTTTTCTTCTGTTTGCGCAAACCCTATAATGGTGCTACTCTGGACTTCGCCATCACCAATCGAACTGTTACTTTACCCTCTTGTGTTACACATCGCAGGTAAATTACCGCACCATATGCTCGTTCTGAGGCGACGCAGAATCCGTGAAGTTCGCATGATATCACATTTTTATCGAATGCGACCCAGCGGGGTACGGAGACTGCATCGAGTTGATCTAGACTGTTTCTAAACTCCAGTCATTGTGTTTGCACTTTGATGCTTAATAGTTCGTCCCAAGTGTATTTTCTTTTCCAAAGTTCTTGGAGAAACTTTGCTTGCACGATGACTGGGTCTGCTAGTCCATACGGATCAAAGAGACGTGCGGCATCAGATAAAACTACTCGATGCGTTACTGGCGTTGCCAACTTCAAGTGTGGCACTTTCAACCAAAAAAGATCTGGCTCCCAGGTTACACCTAAAGTTTTAACAGTTGAGGTTACATCAATGTTGAGAACCTCTCGTTTGTCCCGCAAATAGTTGTGTATTTCCTTCAGGATTTCTGGTTGATTGAAGCGCCATTTGCGAAGGTTGAATCCAGCAGAACCAAGAAGATGTTGAACGTCCTTGCAAAGGTCTCTACCTTCAGTTTTCAGAATGAACCTTCAGTTCGTGAATGAACTCTCTGCAGAGAGTCTTCATTTCCAGATTCGCATTCAATCGCCTTTCAAGCGCCATAAATCGCTTGGTAGCAATCGATTTCCATTCACCCAATCGTTCCAACATATAAGCCTTCTTGGGAAGAGTTACTCGAAATTTTCCGTCAGCGTCCTTAGTCGTTGTCTGTTCAAAGATGGATTCACAAGTGGACTCTTCAATGGAGAGACAACTCTTCGTTCTGCATGTCTCCAACTTGCAAAATCGTGTTAGCTGTTCGTGAATCTCTTCAGTGGTGACCGTAGTTGCAACTGCAATGCTAAAGCTCATAACAGGATTCTCAGGAACTTCTCCAGCCACTATCCAACCGAGTTGCGTATTGCACAGGGTTGGACCAGATTCTGAAAGTTTCATTTGCTCGCCCAGCAACAAATCGTAAAAAATCGAAATTCTCAGGATGGCGTCAATAGCGTTGCCCCAAGTAGCACTTGTAACTCATCATAAAAATAAAAAAATACAAAAAGGTTGCACAGCAGTTACATTTAGGATACTTGTAACGAGTTAGGTTACATAAAATTAAAAATAGTTACTTTTTAGTTTTCTAGTGACAAAAATCTCAAAAAGTTACCAGGTAGTTACCAAATGACCAAATTGAAACCTTTTTTTCGAACTGTCAACAACTTGGTCGTCGCAAAACAGTCACATTTCAGTTACGAGTTACCAATTAGTTATCAAGTGACACAAATGAAACCTTTTTCCAAACTGTCATCAACTTACTGGTCGCAAAACAGTTAATTTTCCGTTACGAGTAGTTACGAAGTCAAAAATAGTCGGCTAGTAACATTTTCGCAACAACTTGTTCACTGTTCCTTGTAAACACAACGGATTAAGCAAAAACTAGATCTCATGAATTTTACTTATGGTAAAGATAAACAATTGGTACACGGGTTGTAAAATGCTCTTGTAAATGCGTTTATTTACTTAATTGATGGTACTTGGAATCTTCTCCGCACAGACATTGATATTAAATAAACAAATTTTGATTATTCTCAAACGTCAAAACGATCAAGTTACATCGAAACGAAATCGGCAATGAAAATAGGTTACAGTGTAACTTAGAAATGACGACATAAGAAATAAGTGACCACAACAGATTTAACATTGGTTACCGTAACCGATAGCGTAACCAGGTCGAAGGCTAAGATTACGTGCAACTAGAATGTAACTGAATTGTAACCTTCTATGATTAACACTCCTGGTAAACTGTTTTATTCAAAGTGACACTATTCTTTGATATTAAATTAACACTTTCTTTTCACAAGAATCACTAAAAAACACCTTTTCCCGATATCTATGAACAGTGTCTGCTTAAAATCATTTCATGCCGAAAACGATACAAAACTTCAAGGACGATGGTGTAGTAGTTAAAACCAAAGGCAAAATGGCTATGAATTTTACTAAGTGATAGCGAAAACAATTTGTTTTTAATGATTTCTAGGTGAATGCTCCACTAATTCATTATTGCTAAGAATAAATTTAAAAATCAGAAAATTAAAATTAAAATTTTTATATTTGTACATATTTGTTTTACAAAAAATCAATTTTTCAAAGAAGTAAGTAACGAAAAGCTAGATTAAATAAGAGCGCGTGATTTTTTCAAAGCTAGAATCATGCATTTCACCATAAATTTGAAACTGCATTAAAATTTGTGTTGAAATAACAAGCGAAATTTATACACTCTTCTATATTCAACAGTTAAATTTATTGCTTGACGTTGACAGCCATAGATTGAAATAATAAACCTGCTGCATTGTTTTCGCTATGCAATAAAAGTTTCAAGATAACTAATTTGCCATCAATTGAAAGTCAATTTACAGTTTATGTGTAACTTCAATAGTAACCATTTTGTAACTATACATGTTACATATTGGTTATTGAGTAACTGTTAATGTAACCATATTTAGTTACATAAGTTGCGCTATTTCGGTTACACAACTGTTATATTTTAGGTTACTGCAACCGAAGTTTTACATTTAAATTTGTCGCATATCAGCCGCTGCGACTCAATTGTGACAACGTGTGCTACTTGGGTGCATTCGTAGAAGTATGGATCAGCGAGGCAGATGTCAGCGGGCAAGGTCCAAGTGCTGATATCAATATTATGCTGTGGTAGATTCAACGTGATTCGAGGTAACACATAAAACTTCAACTCTCTAGTCTTGAATGAAGAATAGCGTGACATTATCTTCATTATTGCCGATTGCTTTGACACAGTCAAAGAATCACCTACTCCTTTTACCGGCATGTTTTCATGGACACGTTTAAAATTCAACCGTTGAGATAGATTCTCCATAATTACACAGATTTGGGACCCATTATCCAACAGGATACGAACGAGTCTTGTGTTCCCGAAACGGTCAACAAGTTTGATGATCGCAGTTGACAGAAGTGTAGTGTTCCGATAACCGCGATTGTTGTGTAGTGTAGCTGTGTGGTGAAGAGTAGATGTGGTGTTTGTGGGAGGTGCTGTCGTGTGGATTGCGAGATAGTATTGTGTACTAATGCTGTTTGAGGATTAGATTGAGTAATATTCATACGGGATTGATTCTGTGAATGCGAATGCGGTTGTTGCTGTATTTGGAACTGTTGACGAGGCTGCGTCTGCGCGTTCGCGTTACCGGCTGGGACTGAGTGTTCGGATGTAGCAGATAGTGATGGTGTTGTCCACATTTTGGACAATTGCGTTTAGAACAATCCGACATATAATGTTCTGGAGACAAACAATTTAAGCACCATCCCAGTCTACGGATGGCTATTCTTCTGTCCACAACTCTCATACTGCCAAACCGGCGACATTGACCAATACTATGTTTCCCGCCGTTACAGATTGGACAATTACTTGCGGCTGGTGTTACGGTGTGAATTGCAGCGTTCCTGAATGGTCGACGTTGTTCAACTGCACTCTGTCCTGACGTAGAAAGTAGAATTTCGCAATGTTGGTCTAAGAACTCAGCCATTTCTTCATATTGAGGGATGTCCTTGGATGCATGATGTGTTTCCCAGTGGTGGCGTGTTACATTGTCTAGTTTCTGCGACAGCATGAAAGCTAACATCGTGCTCCACTTTCTTGTATTCTCTCCTAGCTTTTCCAACTGTTGTAGATGGACCTTAAATGTCAGCAAGACAGCGTTCAGAGCTTCAAACTACTCTGCCTTCATGACCGGAGCTGCAAATAACGCCAAAATTGTCTACTTTCCAAATATATCTACCAAAAATTTTTGCATGGTAGATAAAATCGGTAAACCACTGTATTCATTTGCTCAGCTAGATATCACAGCATTCACGGTGAGGACACGTTGAGGGTTCTCGGGTTCAGAACTCTCAAGTCCACAAAAGTCAAAAAACACTCGAGCTGTTCAGGTGACTATAATAAAATAGGAATAAATATAAATAAAGAGCAATTCAATTTGATTTGAATTTCAAAAGTCGTTGTGCTTTCAACTTTGGGCCTGAACTCGTCGAGATAGTCCATATAGATAATAATCGTAATTCTGAACTTGGACATTAAAAAGTTCGGCTGAAAATGTAACCTGGAAATTAAATAAAAAGAAAACTTACCCAATTTAATTCTACTATGTATAATACACACATAATACATGGTAGAATTAAATTGGATAAGTTTTATTTAATTTAATTTCCAGGTTTCGTATTCTACTAAGACGCTCGAAAAACTTCAGCGAAAATGTAAAATATTGAAATATTTTTCCATCTTTTGAAATAAATACAATTTATTGATTCTATTGATTACATAAATAAAGTTTGTACAGATGTGGAATCAATAAAAATAGACTATATAGATAATAATATATAGTTAGTACATACAATCATATTATATCACTCACAAGAAAATAATGAACTCTTTAAATAATGTTAATAACAATTTTCAAAGTTTTTGGCAAAACTATTCTCAAAAAATCGAAAACTAAGAACAATTTACTACACGTTTTAGAAAGTTTACAGAGAGCATAACTATGATTTGTTACAATACGCTAGCAAAATCCAGGATTCGTATGCTCAATTACGCATCTTTTACAGTATTTTTTCACGGCTCGATAGCCTTCGATCGAAATTTGGCAATCTTGAATATTTAGTTGCTGCAACCCCCGGCAGTAATAGGCAATGCATTGAATTCCTCGATCAGTTATCATATCACAATTGCGTAAACTGAGTTTTTTCAGATTTGGACAGCTTTCTGCTAGTGCTCGGAGACCGGCATCGCTAACGTCGCACTTACCGATATCAAGTGCCCGCAGTCGCGGACAAGATCTAGCCAAAACGTTGATTGAATCGTCACTGACGGCTTCGCAACCGCGTGCATTTAGATATCGCATTTTGTAGCACCGTCGTGCAATCACTTTCAGACCAGCGTCAGAAACCTGATCACATTTAGCCACCGAAAGATATCGTAACGTAGCACCAAGCTTCGCTAGTTCATAGAGTCCAAAATCTGTAATGCTGGTACAGTCAGAAACACTAAGTTCTCGCAAAGCTATGCAGAAGTTGGGGATAAACTTGAGACCAGCATCTAAAAGTAAACTTATCAGTAAAAATAACGTTTCAAAGTTGTTGCTATATGATCAAATATTTACCAGTTACTTGAATACATCGTCTCAAGTAAAGATACACCAGCAGTGGACAGTTTCTAGCAATTATTTTAAGTCCAGAATCCGATATTGATGCACAGTCCGTTAGGTCTAGATACTGTAGTAGTAAACGTCGTGGCGACTCCAGTCCAGGATTGACATTGATGCAAGTGATTTGCGCACATCCTGATTAGCAATTTTTATTAGCACACATTTTAATCAAGTTGGAAATATAAACAGAACATACCGGTAATATCCAAATGCTGTAGATTCGTACATTTTGTAACTAGATGAAACAAGGCTTGGTTTGTAATTGCCACACTATTTTGAATTTGCAAGTGTGTAATTTCAGGACACCTCCGTGACAAAAGTTGAAGTCCTTTGTCCGTTAATCTACAGCCGTCACTTAATAGCACTCGCTCCACCCCTGGACATGTTCCGTTACGAGTTTGGCCGCAGAGCCTCCTTAGAATAGTCTTAATGGCTCTATCTCCACTGTTGTTCTCCCCTTGAATTGATGAACGATTACAGAAAAAGTTACAATAATTAAACTCATTTATTACCTTTAATCTTAATAACTTTCCAAAGAGTTTGATTCCAAATGACTGTCTCAAATCGTTTGCAAACTCGAGCTATATTGCACAGATCACTGCTGTCTAACCATTCGAAGACTTTAGTCATTAATTCATCGGAAAACCTGTCGAACAGTGGTCCGGAACGAAATAAAGCACTACTATCGCCGTTGAGTACATCGCTGCTTACGATATTGTTGTTAAGATGAGCACTGTTCAGGCAACCCGTACCGTTAGATGTTAACGAATTACCACTAGGAGCTATCGTGTTCCAGGAGGCCGGTATGGACGATTGTTGATGACCAGACGGAGACGGAGATACTAACGTGTGATAACCTTGATCTAAACTAGGCGAAAAGCGCCCATATCGCTTTAGTCCCTCGTTGAAATGTTGTGACTTAGAGCTATGCATCCTGAATGGAAAAACAAGATGGGATACCCATAAATGTAAATATAATGAATAGACTAGTCTACTTTACTATCGAACTGAAATTGAAACAAAAAGAACTGAAACATAAGAAAAACCATAATCCACATAAGAATTTACGTTCCTTTATGCAGGACAGGCCCACATGATTTGAATTCGTCATCACTGAATTTCCATGATACATACAGTGTATTCTTCGCAATGCACTAGTGCTTCACAGTTCTAGTAGATAAAGCACGAACAGTAGCATACTGAGAGGATCACCTTGACGAACTGATCTTCTTATGTGAAAGGGTTCAGATGTACGGCCATTGATAATAATTTGTGATCTGGCGTGAGGTGCCAGTATCTCCAGGAAATCGACAAACCTGTTATTAATTCCCATTTTCCTCAGAGTTGAGAAAAGAAAGCCGTGATTTACCCTGTCAAATGCATTACTTAGATCACATGCAGTCACAATTCCGCCTATTCGTTCTTGCTTAGAAAATGCTATATGATCTCGAATTGTGCATACCGCCTCAAAAATATTTCTTTTACCATTGCTGCATTTTTGATGTTCTGACAGCAATTTTGTTGCAATTATTTCTAGTCTGCATTTCAAAATACGGCTCAGTATTTTATAGTCCACGTTGAGTAGGGTTATAGGCCGAAAGGATTCAATTCCTCCCTGTCCTCCGCGTTTGCGTACTAGCACAATAACACCGTCTTGTATCTCCTCACATATTTGCCCATTTTTGATTTCGTTTAAAACTGCAGTGAATTCTCTCTTAATGATAGGCCATGTAGATAGATAGAACTCCCTTGAGAGTCCGTCTTTCCCTGGGGATTTATTTGTAGCGGATCCCTTTATTGCAGCGAAAACCTCTTCTTCAGTAAAATCGTCCATTAGTCGGTTGTTCGATTCGTCGTCCTGTGTCAGCGTCTGCGTGGGATCAAATCGATCATTTGACTCGATATCTTCAGCAGAAAAGAGATCTTGGAAATGTTGCAAAACGAGTTCATGTATTTCGGACTGGTTTTCAATTAATTGACCACCAAAGCGCAGAGTCTTAATATTTCTGCCGGCTCGTTGGTTGCATTGATTTTCTAGTTGAAATATCGAGATATCTTCTCCACTCAAGTAGCTAGGCTTTGCGATTTTTAGAGATTCGGAGAAGGCTTTCTGTTTCTGCAGCATTACAGCTTTTATCCTATTGATTTCAGCAGTGCAATCCTCATCTTTGTGTCGATCATAGGCAATTTGGAGACTCGAATAGTAAAACCCCATTGTATTATTAAAAGCTTGCACTCTGAGTGCTTTTTTCCATCGGAAAAACGAAGCGATTTTATTTTTTGTAAATCTAATCCACCAATCGGTCCACGTGCGGTAATATTGTTTCTGCCTTGTCCAGTATACCCACTTCGCGTGAAATTCTTGGAGATTTTCTGCTGTTAGCAATTTATTATTGAATTTCCAAAACGGTCTATCCTGTCGAATGTTTGTAACAGGTAGCGTTATTCTCAAAACTACAGCTTTATGATCGCTAAAACTGTTTACCTGCAGTTTGCAATAACGAACATTGGGAATACATTCTGGACTAGCATATATTCTGTCAATTCTGGACATTGATCGGCCTCTTACAAATGTGTAATCAGCCTGTGAATTAAATTCCCTCCAAACATCTTTTAGGCTCAACCCATCGACGAGACGTTTCAGTGTTGCACTCAAATTTGATACGCCCGTGGTATCCCTTTGATTGAGAACCGAATTGAAATCTCCGACAATTAAACAATATTTTAAGCGATTTTGAAGATAATAAGACAGAGTGCGGTTGAAGAAATCTTCTCGTGCACTTCTGTTTTGCGATCCAGACGGTGCATATATATTGATGATTGTAGCTTCATTCCCCAAGTTGATGCATATCGCCCTCGAGTCTAGACTTCGTAACACTCTAGAATATGCAATGCCATTTCTAAGAGCGATTGCAGTACCACGTCTCGTTTCATTTACATTGAAAATTATTTCGTATCCTGGAATTTGCATTTCCTCACAGTGTACCTCTTGCATGCATATAATGTCTAATTGTAGTGTGTGTATAAGTTCAACAAAAGCGTTTATTTTGGTTTTATTGCTAATACCATTTAAATTGATAGTTGCGAGTGTGTACGATAAGAGATTGTTTCTATTTGTGTCTGACATTATCAATGAATTGTTTACTTGCCCCTTGTGCTGTGGTGTTGTTGGAGCGTAAATTTCGTCTCTGTTGGGTTTGATCGTCATCATCAGAGATCTCCATCGTCCCTTTTCCTGCGCCTCTAACAAGGGAATTTGATCTGCTACTACTGGTACTATTGGGTGTTGAAAAGACGTGCTCACTCTCTGTAGGGAGCGCTTCGGCTTGCTGCTGGTGTTCTGTCGATGAGAATAGTTCAGGTTCCGTTGATGCTGGAATTGTTGCTGGTGGTGGCTGGTTCGGGATCTTGAGTTTTGCTGTCTTCGGAGTCGGTGGCGCGGGATTCTCTTCCGCTGCTCGTTTGCTGCTCTGGCTCTGCTCAGTTGACTTAGAATTGTCTCGAGAAGATGTACTTGACATACGCGATAGACTTCTCTGTCTTTGTCTACCACGTCCGGCGACTACACCAGAGTAGTCTTTGCCTTGAGCCGCAAGAGATGCTCTGTTCTCAGCGCAGCTGTATCCAAAATGCACTATATTGTTACAGTGGCGGCAAGTTTGGATTTGATTATTGTATGTAACGTGCGTACTGTAACCTTTGATGCTTGTGAAAGATGGAATGGGTTTCTGCATACGTATGCGCATGGTACGAACTCCGCTTGGTATATTGGCGAAGTATTCAGAACGGCATGTTTCTTGCTTGATGGCAACTACTTCTCCATATTCGGCAAAGAAATCAGCTATCCATGAATCTGGCATTCTTGGCGGTAAATGGTGCAACTTTACATCAGTACCTCCGTCCTCTACGTACAATCTAATGCGATGATTGGTGCCATCGTTGGTGAGCAACACATTATTATCAAACTTCTCTACAATAGCGGCTGCTGCTGCTTGCGTCTTTACCTCCACAAACACTTTGCCTTCTACTCGATCAATTTGTATTGTTGTTACATCTTGTGGCGTGAGTTTTAATTGATTTGCAATGAAAGCGTATACGGTTTCATCTTTTAATTTTCGTATTCCGCGAACGTCGATGAAGAAAGTGCGTTTCCTCAACGAGCTCATACTGTGGCAGGGGGCTTGATAACTATCACAAGCTTTAAACCCCTCCCAGTAAGTATGAACAGAGTTTGTACAAACTTTTGTTAGCGATCGATAAGCACGTCTGACTTGACTGACTGATCTGCGATAACTGCGGTGATTCAAAAGGAGTATCCCATCATACCGCCCAGTTAGCTTCGGAGTACGATGCTGGTCTCACAAGCCAGTAGTCGCATGTTCGAATCTCAGCTAGGTGGTGCTGCTAGATTCAGTAGGATCGTCGCACTAGCCCCGTAATTTTTCTGTACATACTCTAATAACCGGCAGCGAAGTCTATCGATAAAGAACGGTTAAGTCTTAAATACGTTTATACCCAAGCCTTGCTTTTTACATCACATAGCTGGTAATTATATGGCATTGATTGATTTTATGTATATTTTAATTAAATGATCAGTTAAGCGTGCGGGGCGCTCTGCGTTAATAGAAGGAAATGCTTATCAATTTAAGGACTGTATTTTTCATGAAGTGCTTGGTTAATTTCATTGTACAGGATTGTGATTTTACGTATCGTGAGTCAAACATTTGATTTTTACAATTGTTGATTCTTGCTGCAATAGTTGAGTTGTAAACTTCCATTTCCTACATTTTGATTGCTACATGGATGGATTCTTATACACACAACTAACATTGCTGATTGCAAGGGAAATTGTGCCATCCAAAGTGCGAAATCGCTCATAAAAGTGCGATCCTGCATTAAATCTTTTCGGTATCTTCGGTGCACTTTTTCATTACATTCCAACCAATAAGTTCACCGAAGAGACCGAAACGGTTTAAGCCGAAATAGCACTTTTATGAGCGATTGTGCACTGATGGGACAATCTTCCTTGCAATCAGCAATATGAATCTACATGGGAATTGTAAAGAAAAGTAATGGAATAATGCTAGAAGAGCAGGGATAAACTTAATTGGAAGCAATGGATAATATAACTAGGCATTGCAATAATTATGCAACATATCAATTTTTTTTTTCAAACTTTTTTTCAAAAGTTTACAAAACATCAAAAATGCCTAACACAACTCCAAATACAAACAAAACGAAAATAGAAAACAAAGCTTATGGCACAATTGTAATTAAATGGACAATCACGACTCTTATAATGTGGCCGTCAATAAATTAAAAGTAAGTGATACCTACATTTATTTTAAATATACCAAGATATTGAAATGTGATAGATTATCGTACATACCTAAAACCGATACATTACCGATGTGAACAAATAATGTCAATAAAATCTTAACATCAATAAATTACAAAAAGACAATTATGTCAAGGACTGCGAAAGACCAACAGGGCAACTGTTTCAATCAAGTGGTCAACTTCCTAAGGGAACTAGTTCTTGGCAGGAGATTCTCAAACATTCTTGATAGATGTAAGTGATGTTATTTGGCGACCAATTCTCTTTTGGCCCTTCATACAGGAGCTGGTAAATGTGATAATCGTTACGTTTGCATAATCCAAGTATAAATTTGTACAATACATAAGTTTAAATGATCAAAGCGATCGAAGAAATAAATGTTCCCGATCCTTTGACGGCTAATTCACCACTTGATAGATTTTCCACTTGCTCGTTTCTGATTGATCTTTGTAAATTTATGCGTGACCTCTATAATCCGTATAGTTCCAAGCAATAGAAAATAATTAAACTTTTGTTATTTAGGTACTAAATTTTTGTCATATCGTATTTATTTGATTTACATTCAATTCACACTTTCCAAATAACACGAAAAATGATCAAAGTCAATATTTATTCATAATGGCAAAGCAAAGTATTGGTGCTACGTTCCGCATTCGGAGCATTACTCTTTCTGTTTTTGTATTTGATAGACTTAGCAGCACCTGTTTCAGTACAGGATAATTGTGGACTTAGTGCTACGATTCTATTGACTCCCACAGCCTCTCCTAGCCGAAACTCGAACATACGAAGACTGGTTTATTAGGCCAACCCCGTACGTCGAGGCCAACTAGAAGGCTGTCCATATTTACATTTCGTACAATATTTGTTCAAAGACTAGGAACGCGAATGCAGTGGAATCTTCGAACGTAATTCGAATGCTCGTTCATCTCTAGACTGACATGGAGAATGAAGATTTGCACAATCTATTTACAAACTCAACAAAAATGTACATTTAATTTCGTGAACTATTCATATAAGGAGAAATACAACTACTAAAGAATCAAGAATTAATTTCTTCTCACCTTCCGTCCACGAAATCTGTGGTAGACACTTTCATCTGTTGCGAGAGACACTCGCTCCTCCCGTGATAGCCAGGTGATCCTCGAATTCTCTCGATTAAGTACCGGTCTGATCCACTGGTTTCCGGACTGGATGCTCGCCGTAACAAGTTGGGTGAACTAGAATCTAAACAATCATTATGACTGGATGGTGCTTTCAAGGAGGAATTATGGGCATTAAGGGCTACTACTCCTGCCGTATTGTGACAGAAGTTATAAATCGCATCGATGTTCTCGTTTTCTAGATAGTAACGCTCAGTGTTGTTACTGCTGCTGGACTGATTACGTGTTAGACTGGATGGCGTATTTGCGTTCCGCCGGATGGCACCTTGAATATAGAGGGAGTCCATTTTCTCTTCTAAGAAGTAGCGGTCTGCTTCCGAGAGGGATGCAAGAGGTTGCGCTTCAGATTGATAATTCATGTGGTTTCGTTGCATGTCAATCAAAACAGGTGATAGCCGTTGGTGTTGCTGATATGTGGTCGTTAACAGAGCGTCGATAGGGGTGTATGTTCGCGGTCGTAAAGGCCGATAATCCCCTCGTCGATTTAAAGTTGGCGGAGACGGTTGGTGAAGGAACGAAGCGCTTTGATCAAGTGATGACGAAGAACTAATGGAAAGTAAGTTTCCATTTTCTTGAGTAGCATCACTTTTGCACCCATTAGTATTGGAATGATTGTTTCCAAGGTTTGCTTCTGCATTATAGATGTCCGGATCGATTCCCAAAATTGGCGTTTTCCGAGACATTTGATACGCTTGCGGATCTAGAGGACTGGAACTCAACGGATGATGGTACTGGATTGCATCCATCGAGGGCGTGTTCCGGCCTAGCGATGCTAGTGGACACTCGACAGGTGCCCCACGTCGCTGCGAATGCGACATGTTGAGCTACGTGGTGTTACCTGTAAAGTAACAAGAAATATAAATATTGCATTAATTAAGATTTTCAAGTTATTGTTTCATTAACGTTTTATGATGAAAAATAGAGTTTTTCAATATATTATAAGAGTAAAATATAGTAACGATGATTATAATCGTGAAAACAGAGCAGGTTTTGTGCACTTATCACTGGACGATTTCTAAACCGATGTTTTGATTCGCATGTTTCGCATGTTTTAATAAGACAACAAATCAATCCGTTAATGGTACGATCAAAGCATATTTTACACTTTTTTGAAGTAATAATTCCATAGCTACGTTTCCAACCATACAAAAAACAGAAAAGCTGGTAACATTGTTTGAAAAAGCTTTATTATATACAGCACATTTTCTTAAAATGTAGGCGACTCCTTCTGTTTAAATTCTTTATATGAGTTGTCACGCAAAAATTCAATTAATTTCGTTCGCTCTTCTCTTCGAGATATGCCCGATCTACTTCCATCTATGCTTTCGAATCCCTGTTTCATTTTGCCATTGAGATCCATATGTGAAGCCACCAAGCTCGAATGATGTATCAGTTGCAGTTGCAATTGTCTCCATTTAACTTAACCTTGGTTCACACGTCGCCAATTTGCCAAGTGTCTCAGCAATAGTAAGTCGCACTCGACCTGGGTATTCTACCCTGCAAGTTTCGCGTCTCTGTTCCTGGTACCGGTGGCTCATACGCCACCACTCTTCGGCTGCACTTTGTACTTTGCAAAATATCGTCCGTAGCACCTTCCACATTATGACAGGATCGCGCATGTCCTTCGTAAGTTGCGTGTCAGCTTTCACACGGTACTATCGATCTATTAACGGTTCTGTACATTGTCAGCTTTGTATGGCGGTGTATGCTTCTTGATCGTAGCGTAAAGTAGTAAAATAGGGCAGATTTTCACGTTTGAGTGCGTTGCTGGATCTCCTTACTGTTGTTGTCTGCGCCTGCGGTCATCGGTAATTCCAAATACACGAATTCGTCTACCACTTCTAGTTCGTCGCCGTCTGCGATTATTGTGGTGAAGAACTTTTGCCAGCTCGTTGGGCAGGCGGTCCCTTCCGGCGACGTTGTTGGTCTTCAGCAACCCGATTTCTCGTTTGATTTCTTGGAGATCAAATGATGGGGCATCACTATCTCCTGTAGCAGATATAGTAGGCATAGCATGTAGTAGAAGTTGATATAAGAGTGACATTCAGTGCAAAATATATCATTAGCATTTGAGAAGCGAACGAATAAACATTGTTTTTAGTAATTTCCCAGAATTTGGATATTCGCCTTCACTCCCATGGGCGTTGCTAGGTTAATTTTCGTTTAGCCAATTCTAAATGACTAAATTCCAATGGTGAAGATTTTTGGAGGGGGCCTGATCCCTCCGGCACCCCCTCTAGCTACGCCAATGTGTATAAGGATGAAACAATGAAAAAACTAAAATGTATTATGCAAAAGTTAATTTGAGCGATTGGGTTATTGGTTGGGAGCAAGAAATTCTGATCTTTTTTAGGAATCAGTGCCGGCCAGTTTTCGAAATTTCCAGACCGTAGGAAGACCCAGCCACATCTTTTAAATTATTATTTTTGTAAGTGTTATTGATTATAATCTGAAACATGAAATTAAGAATTTGAGTGGCTGGATTGTAGGTTGTTATTTCTTTTTTATTTTTTTGGATCTGTAAGAAATAGAGACCATTTGTTATGGGAAAATTAGCTAGAATACCTATATTTCCTCATTATCATGAATTCGGAAAGTCTCATTAGCCATTTGAAAAGAAAAGATCAATTTTTATTATCTTTTTATTCAGTAATCTTTTGAATAACTCGATGATTCAATTTCTTCTAAATTAGAGGATTTTAGGGATTATCTTCACGCACATGGTGAAAGTTCTACTCGGGATTATGTCATATGACAAACGATTTAACGACCAGCTCAAGCAACGAAAGCGTCTTGGCTGGTTGGTATCAAGTAGAGATCTAATGATATTGCTTGCCATGGAATGCAAATAATATAGCTGAGCTGGTTTACCCTAAGGGGTCTTGCTCGTTGGTTGCTACCAACTGGTGAACAGATTTTTTGTACAGCAACGTACTCTACGTGGGTTCGTCGCACCATGCAATTTTCAAGATCTATCAGATTTTAAGAATCGGATCTTCTGTGCAACAGTTACCGGTTATTGATGGATGTGTCTCGATGAAGTCTTCATTTCATCATCAGCGTTATGTTGGTGTTACATGCATATTACTTGTACATGCATAAATTTAATTTACTATCGCAATCTGTTGGCAGGTAATATACCAAAAAATAAATTTCACCATACATTGTATATAAAATAAGATTATCAGATAAAACTACTTTTTACTGGATATTTCCGGAGTTTTAAAATTACAGCATCCATTTGACAAGCGATAGGTCATTAAACACAATGTAATCGTAGTGATGTAGTGATTCTTCTAGTTTGATGCACAGTAACGTAGTAAATGTTTGTTTTATATTTTGTAAAAAGAAACTAAGCTGACATTCGTTTGTCGAAAATGGCTGCGGTTTTCCTGATACGAGCTTAAGAATTTTCTCCCAACTGGCATTCTTCAAGATAATTAAGTTGTTTTAATTTGCGCCTTCTTATTTGTACGAAATTCAACTCAGCCTGATTGTTACGTGCTATTGAAAGAGAATCGTTGTATTGGTCTGTGTCGATATCGAGTGTGTTCCTTTTTTCTCGGTCACTGATTCAATGTGGCATGAAACGTGATGTATCAAATGAAGGATGCAACAGGAAAGTCGGTTTTTCTATGGATTCATGATACGTTTGACCATATTTGTTAAATTAATTCGCAGTCACTGAATTTTTCGTTTGTTGTATGTGCCGAGGTAGCCGAATGGGTTTTTCAGAACAGCCGACCAAAAACATTGTTGTCGTGTTTGTTCACTGTAAATGACTATCATCATGGATTACTTCGAGGAACCATCATTAAAGCATATTTCGGCTTTATTTATATCATGTGTTTTTGCTTTGCTTTACACTGGATTGGTCACTAGGTGTGCATTGCAAATAAAAGTTTTGTTTACCTACCCATTTCTGTGGATTAATTCGTTTTTATATTTTTAGTTTATAATGAAATCCATTATAAAATGATTGCAAGTTAATCCAGTAACTTTATAATATTTGTGTTGCTCGCCAATCTCAATGCTATCGATCTATGTCAAATAGATGGGCTAGTCGAAATCGTTTCACATTTCAGGTTTCGTCTTAGCAACATAAATACCTACAATAAAAATTATAGTTAGAATGGAACGAAATATTGTTATTGTTATTGTTTATTAATCCATCGGACAAGTCTCGTCTACATGAATAAAAATTAAAGCTAGAACTACTACTATTTACATCACACGGACAAGTTAAAATTGTTCAAGGTTTTTTTGAAACTTAACGCACATTGAGAAAAATCAAACAAGTGGTACACATTATTAAATTCACAAAAATAGCATAAACAGGATCATTTCTACCGTAGTTCGTCCGTCTGAAATTTAGTCTCAAGAACTCTCTGAATCTTAGGAGTACAACTGGCACGTTCAGATTGATCTGCTCTAGAAGTGGCGGTGAATCGATGTCTTCGAGCAATAGTTTGGCCGCAAATAAAGCTCTGGCTGAGTTGCGACGACGCTGTAAGGTCTCCATTCCGAATAAACGACAGCAATCCTCATACGGTGGCAGGCGTGTTGGGTCATTCCACGGAAGCAATCGTAAACCAAATCTTACGAACCGAGATTGGATAGCCTCAATTCTATTTGTCCAGCAGCTTGCATAAGGGCTCCAAACTACTGATCCTGTTTCCAAAATTGAACGAACAAGTGCGTAATATAGCGATCGCAAACAGTAGGGGTCTCGGAAACCACTGGCGGCTCTTTTAATAAAACCTAAGTTCCTGTTAGCTTTGGTAATGATCTCTGAATGAAAACTGCGAATCTAGCAAGACTCCAAGATCTTTAACCACTTTTACTCTTTCAAGAGAGCAGCCGCCGATTTTGTAATCCCATCCAATAACCGTTTTCTTGCGCGTGAAGGAAATAACACAACATTTCTGTACACTAATTACTAGTTGATTCCAACAACACCAGTCCTCGAACAGCTTCACTAACCGCTGCAACTCCTGACAGTCTTCTGTTGATTTAACCCTGATAAACATCTTCAGATCATCAGCATACAAAAGTTTGCAGGCATGAGGTATAAGCAGGCAAACATCATTAAAAAATATTGCGAACAGTAGTGGTCCCAGGTTGCTCCCCTGAGGTACTCCGGAATTGTTACAAAAACTGTAGGAGCGAAACGAACCCAGCTTAATATTTAGTTTGCGATTCACCAGATAGGATTTCAGCCATCCAACGAAATGTGAACAAGCACCCAAGCGATTGATTTTAGCCAACAGTAGTCGGTGATCAACACGATCGAAGGCAGCTTTAAAATCAGTGTATATGGTATCCATTTGGTATCCGTCTTCAATAGCCTTGATACATAGCGATGAGAATTCGACAAGATTTGTATTAATTGACCTGCCTTTGAAGAAACCATGTTGAGCAGGCGAGATGTATGATTTGACTGCAACGAAAAGTACGTCTCCTACTAAAATTTCCAAAAGTTTGAATCCAGCACACAACGAGGTAATCCCACGATAGTTGGTGATATCACGCTTATCTCCTTTTTTATGAATAGGAAACATTGTGGATTCTTTCCACCTTTCGGGAAACTTCGCCTGCGATAGTGACGCATTAAAAATGATGGTCAAGGGTATTGCTATAGAGTCAGCGCATTTCTTGAATACGATTGAAGGAATGCCATCAGGTCCAGCCGCTACGGAACATTTCAATTTTCGAATTGCAGATAAAACGTCTTCCACAGTAAAACTGATGACTCTAAAATCAATAGCGTCACTGGGCACAAATCTCAATGCCAAATTGATAGATTGATCACTGGCAGGGTCAATTTTAAACACTGTAGAGAAATGGTCAGCAAACAAATTGCAAATCGCTTCGCGAGACTCAGCTACTTTTGTGTCAAGGAACATGCTTGTCGGTAGCCCACTTGTTTTGCGTTTTTCGTTCATGAAGTGCCAAAAGCTTTTTGGATTACGCTTCAAATCTGTTTCCTTACGCTGCACATATTTTGAGTAAAGATGACGATTTAATGTCCGGTAACTGCTACTAGCGAAGTTGAATTCACGGGTTGCGACAGTTGATGTATCGTTTCAATGCGGCAGCTCGTAAGCGTTTCAGCTCACGAAGTTGATGATTCGACCACGGTGGTTTTCTGCGAGTGCGTGGAGCAGGAACGAAGCGATGAAAGAACTGCGACATCTGGGAGGTAAAAATTTCCACTGCGCTGTCAATACTACCATCTAATAAGTGCGACCAGTTGAGATTCCCAATAGCACGGCTAAGTGCAGCAAAATCAGCTTTGTGAAAGTCGAATTCAGTCTCGTCAGCGCAGTCATGGTAGTTAATCGGATAAGTATACTGAAGGTTAGCAACAAGAGCTGGATGAAATAAATCCGCCTGAATTAGAGGCTCCACTGCCTCTGATACAGAGCACCTCGGAACAAACTCGGCATTAATAAAAATGAGGTCTAAGGTACGGTCTCTGTTATTTTTAACACCGCTAATTTGCTTCATGTCCATCGTAGCCATTCCATCAACGAGAACGGAGCTCGGAGTGGAAAATCTTGATTTGGATGGATCAGGATATAAATAGCCAGTAGAAGAGCTTGTCCATACTAAACCTGGTTGATTGTAATCCCCAAGCAATAAATGGCAGTCACACGATCGTAGTGATTCAGTTATAGTAAAGGCAGATTCAATATGCTGTTCGATGAGCTCGGTTTCAACTGCAAGCTCAGGTGCTATATAGACTACACCAACGGCAACGGTGCTACCCGACCCATACACGTTCACCCAAAGATGCTCTACACTGTTGCTAACTCGAGACGTGGACTTAGAAGAATTAATCTTGGACGAAACCGCAATGAGAACTCCACCTCCTCTCTTTTTCCCTGTAGCAATGGGGTCGCGATCGTTCCGGTACACCGTGTAATTAGTGCCGAACAGTTGTACAGTCCTCATTAAGCCATGTTTCAGTTAGAGCGATTATGTCGTACTCTGCGTTCGAAACAGTTAGAAACAAATCCTCGATCTTGGTTCGAAGCCCTCTTACATTCTGGTAGTACACTGTAATTGAGCTCTCAGTGCGACGAAATGCAGTTCTGGTAGCCGGTGTTGTTGTATTGGTAAGAGACTCTTGTCTGGGCACAAGTTGATCGTTATGCAGCACCTCCCCGTTCAGTTCATATGGAAGAAGATCTCTTTCAGTGTGTGTAGTATCTACGATAGCTTCGGGCGGACATATACCCATTGTATATTTACCTGACGGAACAGATAATCCCACGTTGTCAGAAAGTGTGATGAAACATTGTTGTCTAAGTCCGGAGTCTGGAAGTTCGAAGGTCGATAGCGCTTTTATGTTGTCAGAAGCTGGAATTTTAACTGTCGTCGGAGCTACGGCACACCTCTCAGAAAACGTAGTGGATGCTAACTGCCTAGTTAGTGCTGATGTAGTAGGGTTCACAGGTTCGAAGGTAGATGAAGCAGCAGAAATGTACACATCTCCTGTTGTGCTGACACCTGCGCCGAATTGGGTTGGTGTAGCCGGAGCTGGTAAAGTTGCAATGATGATAGATTCCTCACCGAAAACTCCAGGCATGCTCCAGGACGGTTCATGTGGAAGGAGGTTGTTTTGAGAGTGTGTAGCATCTATGGTCGCTTCGGGCGGACATATACCCATTGTATAATTACCTGACAGAACAGATAATCCCACGTTGTCAAATGGGCACTCGGATGTCATTGTAGGAGCAGCGGGAAATTTCTGGTCTTCTGTTCCCAGTAAACCATTTGGTTTGTATATCTCGATTGCAACTGAGGTATACGAAATCATATCTGAACGAAAAAGTTATATTTCACGCCATATAAGAACATATATGTACCAAAGTGGAGGCGATATACGTGCGAAAATTTTGACAACTATTTGTAATTATATTTTGCGCAGTTTTTATAACACGCTACTAAATACTCCTGAATATATGATTAAGATATAATCAAATATTGCAATCGTCTATCCTGCTTTATAATTCACAATCATGAATTGTATATGAAGACACGCACGACTGCAAAACAACTTATTGTTCACTTCGATTTGACATACTCAAATCATTATACAATTCCAATGTGAAATTGATATGAAAACGATTTAATGTGAACTTTCTATTACGATTTTGTGTTATCTGGGTTGTGTTCGTGACTGCGATGAATTGTCCTGATAGAGCTGATAGTGGTCCATTGTCCTCGTCGTACAGAACCATCGGTCCAGAGCAGGTTTCATTCCATGTTAACGTTTTCACTGATTGCTACGCGGTGTAGTCGATTTTGAGCCTTGACTTCTTGAGATGTTTTAGGTACAACGGGCATTTGGAACTCCAGGATGCATGATTCACATCTAGCTGATCGCCGAGAGGTAGCTTTTGGTGTTCATTTAGAGTGATGCAATTGATGCATTTTTCGGTGTCTGCTTTGCATTGACCAATAGGATGTTCCTCTGCACATTTGGGGCAGCACACAGTATTGCTGCAATTCACCGCTTTATGTCCATATTGGGAACACTGGAAGCATCGCATAACATCGACGTACTCAAAAATTTTATACCGCTCCCAGCCGATATTGACACGTTTAGACTTCATTAAATGATTGAAAGTCCATGTATCAGTCTCTACTATAGCCGTTTTGGTACTATTTTTTGTACTAGTGTGCACTCTAATTAGTTTAAGATTGGCAGTTACTGGCAACGTATTTTGCATTTTGATTTTTTCAACAATTTCGTCGATCACCACGTCTTCGGAGATCCCTAAGATCTTTATTCTTGGCAGCAAAGGTTTCAGTATTTCGGTTTCGTAGTCTTCAGCCAATAATTTCTTAGATTCGTCTAACAAACTTTGCGCAAGTATTTTCGATCCGCATACAATTGCTACGTCTCCATTTTTAAATATGAAAAGACTTCGTGCTGTACTTGTAATTAAGTAGTAAAAGTAGCCCAAAATTAAAAAAGAAGAAAACAACTCTAATTTAGGCGTAGGATAAGTTTTCTTCCTTTTAATTTTAGGCTTCATATTCTACTATACTACTGAGTACTGACTATACTATACTATTCTACTATAAGACGCTCCAAAAACTTCAGTCAGTAGTAAAAGTAGATTTTTTGGATTTGGAACTGATCAACTGAAAGTTGATCAACATTTTAAAGTAAAGCTAACAATTCTAATTTGACAAAATTAAAAGCTATATTTCAACATATTTCAGCGTGTTGTATGCTATAACACGTTTTTATCAAATAGCACTTTTCTCCTAATATATAGGGTTTATTTCTAATTCCCGTCGTAGTAAGTAAAGACACTTTAATTTTGATCATTTCTTGGATGGATTTAATGAATACTCCGAAAGTTCTTGTGCAGATTTGGCTCAAAGACACTTAGCTTGCGATCCGTGCACTTTGAATTCACTAAAAAGCGATTATTAAAGCATTTTCTTGAAATTACGCAACTGACCGAACTGAAAATCACAACAATGTATACGAAATTAGCGCACATGTATTTGTGTAGAACGCATTACAAACGTTATTTTGCAAAAATTTCTGCTCGTCATGCAATTTTTCCCGGCTGCAGAATAACGACAATGCGTTGCGTGAGTTATTTTCATTTTATGAATGACGAAAATTGAAACGATTAGTCGCCATTTTCGTTTTCGTCGCACGAAAAAACATGGGAGATTTGGCTGCTAGGAATTCTTTAATGAAAATAAGGATTTAAATCAATCTCAACTCACTTTGATTGATCGCGTATGATAGTCAACAAACTAAAATATTAGGGAATAACTAATTTTGCATTGTGTGTCAAAAAAAAAATGCTGATATTTTTAATAATTTGTGTTGGATGGGACGGGAATAGGCAATTACGACGAAGCAGCAACATACCCTAATACAGAACTTTATAAAACCAAACCCGCGGGAAGAGGGAATTTTGAACTTAGTCAGTATTCTGCATTTTTTTTTGCAATAAGCATAAACAATTTATTAACGTGTAGATTACTGTTTGCCAGCTAGAAGCCAACAGTATATTTATGTTTCTTTGTACATTGAAATGGAAGCATGACAAAATTATATCTTACATGCAATCACTTGCAAAAGTCGAACCTAAAGCACGTTGCGCACTGGATAGGCTGAGCCTGTTGCCAAAGTAAATATAATTGCAGCATCGATTAAGTGTTATTTCTGATTTCCTATTCTCGTTTCAGCAGCCATTATTATGGCTAATGTTGGAATTCACAATATGAAAAACGTTTGGAAAGGCGCGCCATAACTGCCTCAACGAACCAACGAACACCAATAGCAAA